>NC_142616.1:28223447-28524447 GCF_059453375.1 Lepisosteus platostomus | reverse complement strand
GAACAGTGGTTATATGAACAACTATTAACCTACAGTAATCAATCCTGGATGTGTTTAAAATGAAGCTTCGGCAATAAGTGAACACCTGTACAGTGAAGTGCACAGGCACTAGTGAAAATTATTGAATGTTCCTTGCATCCTCAAAGAGTCACCTTGGTCTCCACTTAGCTGGGCTATTATTAGTTCGTCACTGAAAAAGAGGCCTTGAAGATATCAGAATAATTCTGTTTGGTTATTTAACTAATATCTCTTATTAGTTACTGTAGCTCACAATGGATTTCATTAAGCTACAGACATTAGAGAACCACAAAGAGCTCCTATGAATGGGCTAAATATAAAGCCTCTGAGATTCCTTGTTTAGCATTGTTTACACTACTGTGCCAAAGATGTAGACATCTTAGACACTTTTATGATTTACAATATACGTACAGTACTGTATGTATGGTATGAACATTAAAAATTAACTGAAAGCCTCCACTAGGAGTTTTCTACTGTTACAACTTTGACTGTTATCAATGGAGTTTATAACAGACATTTGGGAGTAAGATTAAATGCTAATCTCTAACACATCTGCTCTCCTACATATACAGTATACCCTTGCACCCAGGGCTTCCTGTATGTCCTCACCACTCCATTAACAACCTTGCAGGGGATCCCTGGCTCATTCTTCACAATAGTGATGGGGGTTTGGGTGGCCTTATCCTCATTGCTTGGCTGCCATTCCCTCAGCTGGGTAAGTCATGCTAAATATGCACTACATATTTCCACATTCCAGCACATTCACTAGGATCTAACCAAACCAAGACAAGAACTAAATTTCACAGTAAGAACTTTGGTTAAAAAAGAAATCTTCTGTAGAGCCTAGTCTTAAACAGGGTGAAAAAGCCTGAATCAGCAGATCTCAGATAAAAAGCTTTATTTTACTCACTCTAACTTTATATGGTACATTAGAAGGAGAACCTTGAAGGCCATTCTAAATTTCACTAGGAGCTAGTGCAATTTACAAAGGTTGTATAAAGGTTATACAATTATACAAAAGTTGGCACTACTTGTGCCAAAACAGACTAGTTATAGTTGGACTAGTTATTACAAGAGTCACAAACTTATGGACATACAGTACAGCCTTCTATTTAGTACAGTATCGTCTTGAGTGTTAAACAATAGTGCAGTGGCAGGCTGAGAATGTTTCTGATGTCTTCTAACACCTACTGTTTGCTAGTTTACAGCCAGTCAGATTCTGATTTATGTTGAGAATTTTGACTTTATCGAAAATGACAATTAATATATTTGTAGTCACAATTTGAAGTTTAAGACATTATTGAACTGTGGATTGTGTGATTCCAAACCATTAGAGCAATATCCTTGAATTATAAAAAGGAACAACTGTCGTATAGCTTTAGGGATTTTCAAGTAAGAATATTTAAAAGCCAAGCTATTAAATATGAAGAACAGATCAATTTTGCTTTATTGTCCTGTGATACTTCCTGAAAGCAATTCTGTGTATACATAGTCTTTCACCCCTCAGTTAACCTTTTCTTGTCTTTATTGTTCTTGTGTTCACTAAGAGCACTGAGAGTCCATACTATTGCTGAGACAATATAGAAATTGAATTTACCATAAATTTACCACAAATGTCAAACCCAGTATTTGATATAAGGAAGAGACTGAGTCAAATGGAAAAGTTTAACCGTGGAAATGCAAGGTTTTGGAACACAGTTTAGTTAAGTGAAACAATAAAATAGTGCTTAGAGGTGCTGCTTTGGTTACAACTTCTTGGTGTTTTGATTATTCTCGATTGTAACATTGAATTCTTTCACAATGTTTTCTAACTTGTTTTTATTTATAAGAAGCTATTCCCTTCAGTAAATTATTTTGAGTAATTCAATCTTGATTATTTCACATAAGACAAACAACAGCTGAAGTAGAGGCAAATATAAGGAGTTAACATATAGTTAAAGGCACTAATATGATAAATGAAAGCTTGGTCTCATCCATACATAGTGGATCTCTCTTGAGCAAGCATAAGATGAAAGAAATAACAATTGTGGCACATTCTGCATGAAAATATCATACTGTGAATCCTATCAAAGTAATGCTTAATGAAATAAGCATTTTTATAAAGAAAGATCTATGTTGAGAAAGAAAGATTAATGTTTAATCTTGTTTGTAGAAAGTTCATGGTGGGAATTAAGCACATGTTTATAATAATGTAATTTGGACAAAAGGAAAAGATAGGACATTTTGAATATAATCATTTTAAGATTAAATATTTTAATAATAATTATAAATGACTTATAAGTACAAAAGTATAGTATTTTGTTTTTCATAAAGTCTATTCAATACTACCCTCTTCTATCTATTATACAAACTGATTACTTAAACCTCTATTTTGAAAAGGACTAACCTACTAAAAGTAGTGGGATAATTGGCTGACACGAGACTTGTTGGTCAGGTGTTTGTTATAGTGTTATAGTGTAATTAGGCTTATAAAAGAACTGTGAACATCCTATTTTGCTTTGACTTTGTGTTTTGTAGTTAAAAGACAAATTAAAAACTTTTCATTTTCATTGGTTCTTAAATTTAATTCAGGGAAACATCTCCTGGTACTTATGGTTACTAGAAATCGTTAGAAGCTGGTTTTAACATAAAAGTACATGTTATCACGTAAATCTAGTTTTGTTCTAATATGATGACATGTAAAGTATACTGTATATGAAATTAATCCAAATAAAATGCATATTATATTGTACTATATTGTACTTAACATTTATATTAATACCATAATCACAAATACCAATCACTTTGTAAAAAAAAATAAGATTAGGTATTATTGTCCCAATACTTTGGGGGAACAATAAATGTTAATGAAGCAACAGATTTACTGTGCTTTGGCTATATTATTCCAAAATGGTTGAAAAAGAACTCTATCTTGAATCACAAAATATTTTAAGGCATTTCATCATTATATACACCATAAAAATACTTTTCAGACATTAGTCAATCTATTCTATACTTAAAGATGTTTGTATACAGTATATACTGTATACACTGTTTAATAAGCATACATACTATATACAGTATCAGTGCTGGCTTCTTCTCTCAGATCTCAATGAAGTTTAGTTTAGATGCTTCTCATGTGTAAGACATTTTTATTACTCATGGCAAATAAAACCAATTAACACTGATTCATTTATGCACAGTATGTTATTTTCTTTTATGCACACCAATAGGAAACTTCAATGTTGTTCTCTAATTACCAGTTCTGAAGCTTCTCACGTTTAATTATAGAAAACACTGCAGGATCAGCCGATGACAGAGAAACGCTAGGACCTTACAAGGTCCTCTTATGCCTTGAACTTCAATGCTAATAATAGAGTTGAGTCCTCAGTTGAGGTGAAAATGTATTTTCCATGTGTAAAGGCTTTTTTCTGACATTTTAAAAAAATAAGTGGAATTAACTCAGAATCAGAACATAAAAACTATACTCATATATTTTATTTATAAAAAAATCAGAGGTTTTTTTTTTAATCTAAAGAATCTTTAGCCCGAAGGGTAAAAAGAGGATGGGACAGACTGCTTCCAATTTAATAATATGAGGTACAGTATAAGGCCTGCAGGATGGAAAATGCAGAAGTGTCTAATTCCACATTTGTCGGCAGGATATTTTTGAGAATTACATCAAAAAACATTATAAGGAAAAAATAATCAAATGATAGCTGGGCAGTTTATGATATACTGTCACAAACAGAAATCTAGAAGTATCCATTGTGGGACATTACATTAAGATATGAATGAGAGAAGAAGAATGCACTCTAAAAAAATGCAAATTCCACTCATGAGAGCATCCAGATCTTGCTTCCATTGTTTTTAGCATCTCTAGAAAGATGTTATATAGAGTGAAGATAATGCTGTGTTGTAAAGATAATGTTCCCTTAGAAATATATATTTTAGTACGTTATCAAAAGGAGAAGTGGGCAGTATCTGGGGGACCTGCTTTTCTCTGTGTTGTGTGAAGCTCTGATCTTGTAAGTTGCAGAAAATGTTTGATCTTGGCAAAATAATTTCTTTGAAGAGCTTTGTTGAAAAAGGTAATAAATATTGCTTGAATCTAGATTTTTAAGATTATTAATACTATTTCTGTGCTACACAGTGAACATACAGTAGTATCCATGAAAAATTACCTTGAGGCACCACATTAGTTGAGTAGCTTCTGTGTACACTTACAGTACAATAGTTCACATGATTTCAGAATAAATACACCTGTCTTCAAAATATCCTTCAGTCAGCGAATGAATTTCAAGTAGATTTAAATATGAAGTTTAAGGAGTTTTGAAAATAACTCAGGGATAAAGTCGTGCAGATGCACAGAGGAGAACTAGGGGATAAAAAATGAACACACTAAATGTCCCCTTAATACAGTCAAGTTCATAGTTAAGAAATGGAAGTTGTATTGTATACACTGATACTGCCTAAAATCAAACTGACCCTCCAAACTGAACAGGATGCGGACGGTAGAAACTGGTTAAGGATGCCAGTGTGACAAAAAAACTAGAGATTTCAATGGCTAAGATGGCCCATGAGTTAAAGTTGATGAGTGTAGTAGATGGAAAAAAGGAAGCCATTACCAAAGAAAAGTGTCTCAAATCCTGGTCAGACAGTCTAAAAGGAAAATGTCTCATCTAGGACAAACAACACATTTCATGAGTTTGTCAAGAGTTGGGGGGAAATGTATAGCAAAATATAGGCAAATCTTAGAGGAAATCTGGCTTCAGTCTGCTATAGACCTACATTTAAGATGAATATTCACTTTCCTGCAGGTGAATGACCCAAAGCACAAGGCTGAAGCTTGGAGTGGTTTAAGAATAAGATAACAAATGCCCTTGAGTGGTTCAGTAAAAATTCTCACTTGCATCCTATTGAGAATCTGTAGACATAAAAATGCTATCTATAAGCAATCCCAAAGTAAATTGAGAGAGCTTGAGCAAATCTATCAAGAGGAATGGGAAAGATTGCTCCAAGCTGATGCACTTACCCAAAAAGAGCTATAATTGTAGCTATCAGTGTTGCCAAAGGTGCTTCTACCAAATTAATACCATATTAATTTACGGGTTTATGGGTCTGAATACTTACTAATAATAATGTGTATGCATTATTTTATAGTTATACAAAATAGGACACTATAGGAAGAGTCTGAATACTTATAGTACGCAACCTCCATTTACTTAGAGTGCTTGAGAAGGATTTATTGATGACAAAATGATTACATTTGAAAAAGATAAGGGCAATTAGACATTTATAAGAATTACTTAAAGTAATAAATTAAATTAATACAATCAGTGAGAGAGAGAGGGACAGAGCAAACCAATGTCCAATGTCTACCATACAGTAAAATACTGTATGGAGTTTGGAGAGGAGAATGATCAATGCATTTATAGGAAATAAACTCATATTTAGGAGTTTTACTTGAGTGTGAAAGGAAAATCAGAGGGCTGAAATAAGGATAATGAGCACCCCTTATTTAGTCCCATGTCACAATGAATCTGAGTATTATTTGGGCTAACTCAGACACCACAGGGGCTGATTACAGACTTTTGTCCCAAGAGGGAAAATTACAGTCAAATCCAAATGTTTAGCTTACACTAAGGAGCTCTGTTTCACACAGTAAAAATATTTTTCCAAATTCAGTAAAATCACAACGTCTGAAAGTGAAAGACATTGGGATTGTATTTAACAGTGAAAAGACACATTAATTATTTTGAAAAATAAGTCTCTAATTTGAATGGTTCCTGTTCCCTCAGGAGATACAGATGGGGTGACAACATTTAAATGAAGAGCTAGGATTTTGCAAAGAATATTAACCTTCATGTTTAGTCTAATCAGTCAATAGAATTTATAGTCTATTTCTTCTGCATAGTAGAGAGAGCAAGGCTTGACTAAGGTTTGGTGATAAATTTACTGCAGCAACATAAAATATTCTTGAAAATTTGAATACAAGAGGAAAAATAATTGCAAAGAAAATGTCTTGTAGAATTACAATTTGGAAACATTTGGCCCTTTGAGACTTTTCACTCTGCATTCTTTAAATAGCCTCATTTATTTCATCAAAGAGAAGGGTTTATCCAGGTAATTTTTTCACATTTCCTTCTCAATGAAAAGAAATTTCCATGTTTGTGAAGAGTTAATTAGTGTAAGGTCAGAGAAAGATTCAGACTTATAGAGAGTGGAATACAAAGTTTCAAACTGATTATCGATCCCCTGCTGTGCAGAAGTGAGAGAACCAGACACTGTGTGAATCTGGGGGAGTAACTGAAAAGCAGGAGACTGGTGCAGCTGGTATTCAAGAAATTCTCCAATCTATAGTTAATGTGCTCATAGTATTAATAATTAAAGTTTTGAAGGAACTGTTCTGTCTGGCAATTGGAGGGAAGAAACAAATTTAGATTTGTCAGCATCAGATGTCACATAGGGTAAGGTTGGGATTGAGTTTACAAAAAGGCTTGGTCAGACAGTATTCTAGTTTATCACATTATTGTTATATGAATAAGTTACAAGTTAATTTCTTAATTAGCAGTAATGGGAAATACTAAGTTCTGACCAGCTACTTGTTTGAGCTCCCTCACAGGAAAGCTCAATGACTTGTTATTTCACTGAGACCTATCATTAATCCTTTATGTGCAAAAGCATTCTCATTTCAAGGCTACTGTAGTGTCTTTTGCATTGTTTCTGAAAAACGGTTTTTCAATGCAGTCTTCACCATAGCACAATTCAGACTTTGATTTATTATCTCTCCTTTCCTCCTATTTGAAAAAGTGTAAAGAAAAACTAAAATGGACACACAGGATTATACTGAATCGAACTCAAACTGCCCAATCCCTGATCTAGATCTAAAATGCTCATGTTGGGGGACAGCCAGCTGTATTTTTGTTTTTATCTAAATATTGGTGGAACGAAATAACAGGGTGATATACAGGGTGCAACTTGATCAGTTAATGGCAATATTGTTTGACCAAAGCATGTGTAATTGTTTCTGTCCCCTAAAATTGGGGAAACTGACACTACTCAAGGTCACATGACACACAGTATTATTGAAAGTTACTGCTGTACTCTGGTGCCTGGGGTGGGGGGAGTTGTGTATGTAATAGACGTGGATGTAAAGTAAAAAAGATCTCATTGCCTTGATTGCCTAAGAAAATGTGAAGCAGTGGGGGGGGGCTCACCGCCTGGCATGTTGGCAGGGTGTCTGTAATCAGCTCAGCTGCCGCACTGTGCCACAGGGTCAGGCTGCAGCCTGGGCCGCTCGCGTAGTATCTGCCACAGTGTCTTGCCTTGACAGACTGTGTGAGATGAGGAACAGAGAAATGTGAGAAGAATGCTGATCACTGAGCACGTCATCACTGTCCGGCCCTGTTATATTAAAAACCATATAATGGGCTCAAGTGAAGAACTCCCCAAGAAATAAAATCCAACTGGATTCAATTAAAAAAATTACCTTTAGATTTTGGGGGCAAAGACCTTGCTGCTGATATATCGAGGACTGTTTTCGTATGCATCTTTGTATGTTTGTGTTTATTCACTGCATCTTCCAGCCACTGGCCATGCATCTTACTGGGAACTCCCACCTGCACGGACAGCACACACAGCGCAGCAATGAGGACTAGAAACAAATTGGTAATGCCACAGCGAGCATGTTACAAATGTATAAATAAGAATTTGAGAATTTTTTTTTAATATGTAGATCCCACTGATCTTGATGTGAAAGAAGAAATGACAGATCTTATCTAGAACATTCAATTTCTATTAATATACCAGCGAACTTTAAACCTAGCTAGCAATTGTACTAATTTTCATTCCTTAATATAATCAATATAATGTGTCTTTGAAGGGAAAAATCCTGAAATCACCACTTTTTCTAAGGGTAAGGTTAGGGTGAAGGACACAGTTGCTCAAATTTGGGATTTGCCTAGAATCTTATGGTGAACATAGATACACTAGACATTTGTCTTTCTACTTTATCAAGTATCTAAAATATATACTGTACAATTTTGAAAATAATTATGGAAAAGGTAGGTAATATACATAATGCAGACTTAATTAACTTCTTAATTAACATTGTAGGTTAATTAATAATGTTTGTGTAAAATGGAAATGTTACATAAGAGAGTATTGTATTGATATGCTACAATGTTATGGGTTGCCAGGCAACCGATTAGAAAATATTTCACTGAATCAAGACTTCAATGCATTATGAGCACTGTGGCTCCTGGGAAGAATTGTCTGTCATGTGTGAAGTTGTAGCTGATGAAGCCTGCTCGTGTCAATAGATTTCAGCCCATTTTCATGTTTCACTTTTTTGCTTGGTATAAGACTTGGGTGGCCTGATGTAACTGGGGCTGTTTACCAAAAGAAGTGGTGGAACAGCAAATAAACTTGCAGCAAGTACAGGTAAGAGGTTCTTTAGCCTAAATCGACTCAAAAGGTATGCTTCTGCTCAGAAAACTAAGGAAAATAAGGGAAAGCAATGAAGCAGTAGTTTGTAGCAAGACCTATAATTATTTCCTATGTTGTATGTACACACGCATAAAGGGTGCTCATCTGCTGCTAATATTTTAATTTGCAAAAAATATTTTGCTACGTGCTGGTTCTTTATGGGCATTACTGCAAATGGCATGAAAGCACAGAGAAAGCAAACTACCTAATGTTTAAGAATTGCTACTTATTGAATTGATTGTTATGATTGTTCAACTTCTTTATTTTGGTATATTTTTTATTCATGTACAGTATTATCTGGTATTTTATAGTAATGTAACAGTAAGGTCTGATGGATTTAACAGAATCACTTGAATCAAGATCCATCCATCCAATTTCTCATCGATTTACAGTCTCCAATACAGGGTTGTGAGGGAGCTGACATCTATCCTGGCAAAGTAGGATACACCTGGATAGGATGACAGTGTATCATAGGACAGACACACAGATCCCAACACAGACACACACAGAGAAGCTTTCCCAGAAGCTAATTTACTTACCAGTACTGTATGTCTTTAGACTATGGAAGAAAACAGGAGATCCTGGAGGAAATCCACAAAAAACATATAAACTCCACTCCACAATAGCCCCCAGATCCAGAATTGAACCCAGGGCCCCAGTGCTCATGAGAAGGCAATGGTAAGCATAAAGCCACTGTGCCACCCATGAATATAGATATAATTAAAACTCAGGGAAAATGTGAACAAAAATACAGCTCAAACAATCACGTTTTTAGTATGAGTCATGCTCACTTTCAAAATGAAAACATTACAAAGATAGTATCAGTTATGACCCCTGAGCATTAATACAACCCTGGTATCTTCAACACATAGCCTTGATCAGCCTCAGACTGCTGTGGAATATTCTGCCACTCTTCCAATACAACTGCTGCAAGCTGGTGGTGAACCATGGTCAGTCATGGTTATCTCCTGTTGGTAGCGTTCGTGAGCTGGTCCACTCAGATATTCTGTTGGACTCAGATAAGGAGATAATGCAGGCCACAGCAAGATCAGTTATAGTTGTTTAACTGTTTTATCTTGCATTGTCCTGCTAGAAAATCAATACTTTGGGATTCAACAGGAAAACTGTCTCCTTAAATACTTCTTCTACATTATGAATTGCTAAGCAATAAGGTTGCCTTCAATCTACGTACATCTTGTGTTAAAGTCTCCCCACATCACCCTATCAGTTTGCTCAAAAACGCAAATCTTCAGATCTGTCAAATATAAAACAACATTTGCCATTGGTCACTAAAACCCTCCCTCATTCCCTCTGCTTGCACATTAGATGTTCTCTGGGCTACAGAATATGGCAGTTTAATCTTTTAGTCATCAGCAAAACACCCCTGAACAAGTCCGTGCATGCAGATCATTTTTATGCACACAGTGTGTTCTACAGGCATTCTACAGATATGCAAGTTATTTCTTCCTGAAATGTCTCATACTAAAGCCAGTGCTATTTAAAAATGATTATCGAGATGAATTAGATGAATGTTACTGTCCTGAGTCAGCATGGTGACCCTCTGCCTTCTGAGATGTGAACTGCCTCTCACTGAGCTGGTTTCCTGGATACTTCGGACTAGTCTGCTGATTGTTGAGGCAAAACGTTTCATTCTCTGGGCAACTTCACTCACAGACAGGCTGCCTTCAATCATGCAGATAATAATCTGGGGATCTTCATTATTCATGCAGGGCATGGCTACATTCCTTGCTGTTCTTGCATTAATTAAAATCATGTCTCTTTGAATGGCTATTTATACAAATACCATGATCAACTCATTATGGCAATTTTAGCTTAACTTAACAACCAAAACTAAACTCCATGTGCTTTTTTCAAATCATATGGTATCAATTCCTTATTTTGTTATTCCATGGAACTAAATTATTCAAATAATCAACAAACTACTACTTTTATCAATTAAATAACATGCTCATTAAACTACTACTGTAAAACCTGTGTATTTTCAATTTGCATCAGTAGATTTAGTAATTAATAAAAAGTGTCTGAGTGCTCTTTCAGCCAGAGGTATAATATACAGTATGGCCCACTACCAGAGCCCTAGCGGTCTCCATGGGCTGTGAATGTAAGCTGGTAGTAATCTTGCTTAAGGGCTAATAAACTTATACAGTCTGCCAGGCCTAGAGTGTTTGTTTTCCTTCAAGGCAGAAACAGTTAATGAGGTAAAGATAGACTCAAGTGAATTGAACAGTTGAGTTACTGTAGAAGGCTCTGTTCTGTCCGGGGAGCAGCAAACTCTACAGACAAAGTGCCGAGACAGACAGAACAGAAGGGGTCACTTTCTCTGTTTTTCTCTGAATGTCATTCTGGGGGCATGTCAATATATAGTACAGTCTTTAAGAATAGTACCTGGGGCACATATTGTATGATACTATCAAACTCAACACAGAGTTTCCACCTGTCCAGGTTGTGCCAGGTTTGATCACTTTTTGAGGCTGCTATCCAAATAAATTTGTCATATTTCCTGTGACATAAAATGTCTTATTTTTTGTCACATCCCTCTAGAACATTGTTTATTTATCTTTGATTCTACTTCTTGAATTTGTAAACAATTATGTTATCCATGTGATATTGCAAGCTCATCTGTTAGAATACACCATTGTTACCATACAAAGTTAGTATTTGTATTTTATAAGGTAGAGTATAAAATAAGATCATATTTTATTAGCCACATACAATTTCTTGTATTATGAATTTTTCTTTTTGCATACCGTAACTTGCTCTCCATGAGACACATAGACAGGGAGAGAAGCTTGGGGTCAGAGCGCAGCATCAGACAGTTTTTCATTTTTATCTACTTATTTATGTTTGTTTTTTCCTTTTTCTCCTCGATTACACTGATTTCTAATTTAGCTATTTTAATCCGCTTCACGTTATAAATTCACAAATGCGACTTCCACTGCATCGTGAATTCACTCAACTGAAAACCTTCACCACTTGCTACCGCCTTCCCTGGATTTCCTTCCCGTCTCGATTCATTGATCATGTCTCTGAGGTACACTGTACTGCAACTTCTTCAACTAAAACAATGCTACTTCCTGGTCAAAGACACATTCGATTACTGCCGTTTCACTGGGATTTTACGACCTAGTCGCTACATCCATCGCAGCACAGGACGCCGTTTTTTTCGTGCGTCTGCCAGCGGAGTCTCTATCCCTGTGCCAAAAAAGCCTAACATGGCTCTCGACAATCTTAACAACTTTCGGATCCTTATTCTAGGGGACTTTAATATGTGCAGCATACTGTCAAAACATATTTTTTTCACCTTAGAAATATCGCAAGACCACGCCCTATGCTATCATTAACTGTGGCTGAAAAGCTGATCAACATATTTGTATTCTCTCGAATTGACTACTGCAATGCTCTACTCGCTGGGGTATCTAAATCTACTCTGAACAAACTGCAGTATGTCCAAAATTCAGCAGCCAGAATCCTGACCAGGTCTAGTGCAAGTGTTCACATTACTCCTATCATGGATTCCTTGCACTGGCTTCCGGTCAAATTCCGCGTAGACTTTAAAATCATCATGCTCACCTACTGTATAAGGCTCTACATTGTTACGAGTTCGGTAATAGGGACCGAACCAGTGAGTGAACCCACTTGCGGGAGCGAACAAAGCCAAGTCGTAATCCGAAAGCAAACCGTAATCGTAGAAACGAGCCGAGAGTCCAGGGGAAGCAAGATATCCGAAAGGGAACGTGTACCGAAGCCGAAGCGTGATCCAAAGTCGTAGTCCGTAGAGCAATCCGAGAATCCAGAGGTAGCCAGTAATCCAAAACAGAGCGAAAGTACCAATCCAAGCCGAGATCCGAAAAGCCGAAGTCCAAAGGGAAAAACCGTAAGCCGAAATCCAAGACAAACACAGAGTAGAAGAAGCGCAACCAGGAAGCTCGATAGGGAAAACCAATACTGAGCAACGAGGTAGGGAAGGACAGGTGTTTAATTAGGATGAGACGGGGGTGTGGTGGTGAATGGGAAAAACTGATAGGTGAACTGATGGATAGGGACTACGCCTACTTCTGCCTCCTCCGTTGCCGAGAGGCAGGGATCATAACATACATGGCTTGGCACCTCAATACCTGTCTGAACTATTATCACCCTACTCCCCACCTCGCAACCTCTGCTCTTCAAAGTCTGCCCTCCTTACTGTACCCCAAGCCCGTCTACATTGTATGGGTGACAGGGCCTTCTCCTGTTATGCCCCCAAGCTCTGGAACTCTTTGCCCAAGGATATCAGAGAGTCACCTTCTCTAAACTCCTTCAAATCCAGACTCAAAACCTTCTTCTTCAGAAAAGCCTTTACTTAACTGGTTCCATTCTTCACCCCTCTGCTCTTCTTAGTACCACCTTCCACGGTCTCCTGTGTTGTTATTGTTGTATTGTTGTAATTGTAATTGTGTCTTATCTTGTGTATTCTTCTTATTTATTTATTGTTGTATTCTTCTTATTTATTGTTATTGTCATCCTGTAAAGCGCTTTGAGAAGCCACCTTTAAAGGCGCTATATAAAATAAAGTTTATTATTATTATTTAAACAGCACCTCTGGAGCAGTTGGGGTTAAGGGGCTTGCTCAGGGGCCCAACGGAGTAGGATTCCGCTACCAGCCATGGAATACGAACCTGCAATCTTCCAGCCACAGGTGCAGATCCTTAGCCACAGAGCCGCCACACCAATAACAACAGCTAAGTGAATGAGCCAGATGACATTACAGTGTCATTACCTTATTGAGTGCAGTACAGTGTTTGAGTACAATATTTGTCAGCACTGTGGAGTAGGATTGTTAAATTAGAGTGCATGTACAGTGCACAAAGGAAGAAATACTGTAGGTGATGTACAGTAACAGAAGATGATAAAACACTTGCTCTTCAAACAAAAAAAAAGTTAATGTAGAAGAGTTAAGTTAATTAAAACGTTAACTTTCACAAGCCCATATTTATTTATTTTATGTGAAAGAACGTTAAGGACTGAAGAAACTGCTTAAATATAGGTAATAGCCAGCTAGTGTTATTTAATGTATTGGCTTTGGTGTCCGTTTTTATGTCAGTCAAAGCTACAGTATACACATAGCTTAAAGGGAGTGCATCAAGTAGATGATGAAACTTTGGAGTGTGAGTGTCTCTTTGCCTCTATATGTATATACTGTATATACAATATATACTATACCTAGAGAAAAAAGGATTATGCCAAGGCACAGTATAATTTTAATTCAAATAGGACTATCAGCTACGATAATTTAATTTTAATCATATCCCATAGCGCTTGCTCTGTTTACCCTTTGAACAGCTAACTCTCCTGAATTGCTCTTCTCTGCTGAAACTGAATTGATAGAATCCCTAGGGGTGAATTGGCAAGTCTCTTATTGCTAATAACTTGGGATGAATTCACCACAGAAAAAGAAATGATAAAGTAAAAACTCTCAAACAGAGCCAACTTTTCTTCTGAACACCAGGGCTGGGTTGATCAAAAATTAGAAATAGGAAAGGGAGAGAGGGAGGCAGATGGGTACAGACTTACACACTACTGTTCACCCTTGAGATGTACTGTACTTGGCCATTTCACTGTCTCTTACGAAAGGGGATTTTTTGTGAAATGTCTGCATCTTAATGAGTAAATAAAATACTGGGCAACCAAAAGCCCAGAGAGGAGTTCTGCAACCCTGCGTCTCTTGAAGATAACCGCATTATTTCCAGCTGAAAGCAAGCTGGAGGATGGTATTGGCCAGACTAAGATGAAGAAGCTCTCAGTCTCTCTAATGACTCGTGATAATCTCTTTAATTCCATAACAGCTGTAAACATGGAATTAGAATGTCTGTAATTCAGAGAAATTAACTGTAAAAGATCTGCAACTTCAATTCCTATTGTACATGCAAGGGGGATAATTCATAATTCACTGCATTTTTTATATGTGTTCCTTAGACAGAAAATGAGAATGACTCTGGAATGCTTTTTGATGCAGTAGACATACAGAACTACAACATCAAACTGACTCAACATTTACAGCTTTACAACTGCTACAGTATGTTGTATATGCAAAGTTTTCATAGAGTATGCTTTGCAGAGAAATGACAGAAAATAAAGAAATAAGATTTTTTAAAGAAATTCTTTTTTCTTGCTTATCTCACTATTGATCTGATATCCCTTGTTAAAGTCCAAATAAAATTATACAAATCCATAGTTACAAACAAGACAACAGTTACAGCTGGGGCAGGAGAGAGCACTGTGCATCTGAAGGCTGCCAGCACAAAGTCATATAACCATCATGACACTTTTGCACACAGCAACTGTACACAGAGAAAACACCCAACAAAGCTCATGCATCTTAATAAGGCTTTCACTGTTACATTTAGTGAAATGCATAATTCAAAGAGATTAATTTTTACCCCCATGAAATTGGATCAAGAACAATAAAATATGTACTATTGTTTGTCTCAGTTAGAGTTAATGCTGTACATAGAGATGAACTATTGAACTCAGAGACTGAACACATTTTCAAAATAACTTTTTAACCCTTTCTCATACACCCAAAAAACCACCACAACAAATCCTTCTCCTGGAGTTAAAAGTCTAAGAACTTAAAAAAACAGATTTATACTGTATATGACATCTTATTAAATGCTTGGAAATGTCTGCCCATATTCTGTGCACTGACATTTTAGTAAAATGTAGCCTTAAGTATCACAATGTGCATTAAACAACTGCTTTTACAATGAAAAAACATGTTCTATTCTGGAACTTAAGAATGTATTATATCAAACCCATCTGAATTTATAGATTGAGTTAGTGTATTTCTACTGAGTAGGTTTACATATTTTTTACCAATGCAGACAAGATGTTTCAATTTGTTAATTTGTTTTCAATTTCACTCATTTATGCTAATTTACAGTTATCACATTTTCTAACAAATTAGCTTAATTTGATTATCCAAATGCTTTTCTAAAGCACATATAATTTAATGATACACTTAAGCCAATATTGTATAAATAATCATATGGTATCCAATTAGGATGATACACCGAATTAAAATGTTTTTAAATAATACAGTAGATACTGTAAAAATGCTTTCTGTAAATATTTATAATGATTTCATAGATTAATAGTGATGAACTTTCATAAAGCCCTGGATTCTCAGGATGCTATCTCTGTGGGATTCCTCGGAGTGCTCTGTTTTCCTCCCACCATCCAAAGACATAGACATCCAAAGTCATAGGTTAAAATTGGCTTAGGGAAAAACTATCCCTGTTGTAAGTGTTAGTGTATTTTTCTGTATGAGCCATGGGTGGTACAGGTAGGTGTCTATCAGTGCAACGGGATGATTCCAGCTCTGAAGATCAAAAACTGGACATATTTCACTGGAGACGTTTCAATCTAATCGGTTATGTAGACTTTTCTTGTCATAACTTGTTTAACAATGACACAGAAATGTACATTGCTTGTTTGCAGCAGTCCTCAGAGATTTAAGGAAATGGTGAAAGATTTTCCTTTTGTGTGGGATAGATGGACTCAAGACTTCCTGTAGTATTTCTCTACTAGAATCATTGAAAAAGTCTTTGTTACAGAAATGGGTTGGACAAGAATTTCCTTCTAACTATGATAATTAATGATGCACTCACATACAGTATGCTTTTTTCTCTTTATGCTCTATTTTGCTTACATCTAAAACCCCTGCCTATAGTTTAAAATCACAATACTGTGAATGTAGTTATTTTGTAATGTTAGTTTCCTACAAACTCTCTGTATGACTAGAGAACTCACTCAGGTAGGAGCAGCTGGAGTTCAGCTGTCACCCCCCCCCTTTGGGCAGGAAGGTTCAGAGCTGGGCCTCAGGAGAGCCCTTGATAGTGAGCACTGCATCACCACATTCCATTGTGGGCATCATCACTGACGTTAGGTGCCTTTTACTTGACTCCAGCCTTCATGCAAACTTCATGTCTCTGCCTCCAAGAAGCTTAAGATTTAATGCCAACAGATTATTTGGTGTCGAACTAAGAGGCATCTGGTTCCTAAAGTGGACTTGCATCTCTTCTGCTTTTTACTTTGAAAAGACAGGGTCAGAATGATGGAGGGTGAGTAGAAACTGGGAAAACAAGCTGTGACAAGAACAGAAAAAGAATTAATAATGGAAGCTGCGAGCGCCTGCGGCTGACTTTTCTAAAGCTAGTGTGAGACAACAAAGCTTCACAGCTAGAATGTCAGAAATCATCAAGGCCTCCATTATGAAATCATCAGCCCATACCCAATGCCAAATAAACAGGTAGTTTTTAATTCAAGCAGTTGACTTTCAAAATTGTGTTTTCATTTTCTGTAAACAGCTAGCCATTTGCATTTCCAAAAGTCAAAATTTACATTTAAGTATTTTAAAAAGGTTGTTTGTCTATACTGAAGTTTGCATTGTGTTCCTGTTAAAATCCCAAGGAGTGTGTATTTTATAATGGCACAACAACAGAATGTTATGGTCTCTTAAATTCTTTAACTTTCTGTTTAAAACTTTGTTCATAATATCTATATACTGAGTTTATTAATTTTCACACATATTTAATGCTCTAAACATACTGTACATATACGGTGTGACAAACATGACAGATTGTCACCAATAATATTTTTTAAATTTCTGGATGATATAAGGAGTCTGCTAAGTGTCCTGTACAATATCCAATTGCTCTTAAATACTCTCCCATCATGAGTTCCAACAGCAAGGGAAAATGTCGAGAAATCAGTTTGCCATGAAGAATCTTATTTTTACTGATTTTTGTTTTATGGATAAAAAAGTTGTCAATGACATCTGTTGGTTATTAATTACAGATGCAAACATAGACATGATGGGTTCAGAACCTGGTCCTAAAAGGTTTGTGATATTATGCCCCTGAGAACAGTCCTCATATACTGTACACTACGTGAGGCGCGCATTCAAGATTTAGTGTCAGCAAAAGCCCTATTACCTAACATCAGCTATTCAATACTTTATAGTACTGCCAGAGAAGTAATTTCTAATAAAGAAAACGTAATATCAGAAGCTCATAATAAGCCTCTTTTTGTGTTTTTGTTCTAATCTACTTTATATGTAATGAATTAAATAAATTCTTAATTTTCAAAATGAAATACACTAAAATTATAGTATTAAGAAAAAGGTTTATTGAAAAGCAGGAAACCTTTTATGATACTGAAATCTGCATCTGAATTACCTGGGGTTCTGGGGACTGTGTAGATTTCAAAATAAACATCTGTGAGTTTGTGTATCAAGGGTTTCTCTGTCAGAATTTTGTATAACATGAAATGAAATTGGATTTTATTCCAAGACAACCCCCTGAAGGTGAAAGAGTGAGATTAAGGACATGCCACACAAAAAAGCATGTTTAGAAGCAATTAGATGTAAAAGCAAAGCTTCGCTTTTACAGGACAGTATATCTACAGTGTTTGTTTTGCTGTGTGCAGACAAGGATGCTGAATTACTCTCCCAGTTTACTATTTTTATATATTACATCTTCAGGACAACAGAACTTGACATCGTTAGATGCATTACTACCATTAGATTCATGTTACAGACTGTAGCGTTATTACCATGCAGAGAGCTCTTTCTTCTTAGGATTTTTTTTATTGAAAAATACAGTTCTCTCTTCTGTGCACGGTCTCATGATTCTCTCATCATTCTTTCTTTCTTGTAGATTCTAATACAAGGAATAAACTGCACATATTATGACACACTGGGGGTAACGTTCTGTGTCAGATGTCTTTCAATGGTCTGGCACATGTGTCACACAGAAAACCTTGTTTACTTGTTTTCTGGGAATGTATACAGTCCTTATCGTCTCTTTCCCTCACAACATATGCAAAAGGAACACTCTTCCAGGATAAAATGTATATCAAGAAAATATGGTTGCAATGGGTTATGGATATAAATTATACGCAGTTACAGTACCAAAACCCAACACTATGGAACATGGTTTTACAATGTGCCTTTCTTTCATTTGGTAGTTATAAAGTCAAAGTTCGTCGTCATCGACAGCTGTTTGTCATTCTTAGGACTCATCAACATGATGCCACTAACATTAACCACACAGATTAGTCTCAGTTGGACAAATATTATGTTATAATTGAACACCAATTCAGGACAGGTGTTAAGAGCATACAGTTGACGCATGGGTATGAAAAGTATTCAATTAATAATATGAAATATTAACTTGACTAACACTATAGGTAAAGCAGTCTTGGTAATTCTCCAGTGTGACCTTAGCCTTTAACTGGGTCATTGTCCTGCTTAAAGGTGAATTATTGTTCCAGTTTTAAATATTTAAAAGTTTGAATAATGTTACCTAGGAGATGTGCTGTGTTCACTCTGCATCAAACATCAAAAACTTGTCATTTAGACCAAAAGGTTACAATCTCGTCTCATTTGACCACAATAACCTTTGCCATATACAGTATACTGTATATGGTGTCACATAAATTCTTTGTTGCAAACTACATTTGGTAATAGAGTGGGTATGCCAATCTAGTATACAAGTCAGCTTTGTGGAGTGACTGACTCATTGACTTTCTCAAAGTTCAGCCATTGTACTCTGTAGCTCTTTCAAAGTTGTCATTGTCCTCAAAGTGGTATTCCTCACCAGTTTCCTCCTTGCCCGGTTAGTCAGTTTGCAGGGACAGCCTAATCCAGTAAGTACAGTATCTTGGTGGTTCAATGCACCTGCATTTCTTGATAGTGTAGAATGCAAACACCCTTCTTCTGATCTGGAATTTTCATCGATTTTATACCTGACGTGTTGAAAGCTCCGTAGTCTTCATGGTTAAGTCCTGAAATTCACTTCCTAACCAAAGGAATCTCAAAGTCAGGTGTTTGTATTGGGTAATCATGATAACTACTTTTATTGCACACAGGGCACTAAACTAAATTTGAGTCTTTTTATGGTAATTTTGCACATCTAATTTAATTTGTTTGTAACAGAAAAGGGTTATCCAGTCATCACATTTTAATTTTTCTTTCAGATTAATTATTTGCTTATTTTTTTCTTTTTGTTTTTGCTTTAAATGTGTGAAGGACGTTGTGTATACAGTATACTGTAACAAATAATATTAATTGCTATATTAGAGTGTCATGACTGCAAGCTTTACAGCAATAATAAGTGAAAACTGTGCAAGGGTCTAAATACTTTTGCAAGTCACTGTGTTTATGTCAGATGATGTGGTTGGGAAACAAAGTGTCCCATACAGTATATTGATGGGGGAAAGTGGTTTCATTACTTAAAACCTTTATTGCAACTACAGTGTTGCACCTGACTGGCTTTGGTCTCACAAACAATTAAAGTATCCAATTGAGGAGGTGAAGCAATCAAGAACCTAAACATTGATAGATTAAAATATTTTTTCTTTTCACATTTGAAGCCAATTTTGTGTCTTTGGAGTTCAGTGGAATAAAGAATAGAAATAGAAGTTTCTCCTCTGGGTGTCCTACAAAGGTGATATGTGAAGGTCATATATAAAAAGGGAGACATTCATATTGTACAGAAAGCATAAATTATTTTAAAATTATTTATTCTTTCTGTACAGTTTTGGACAAAAGTTGGCAAAAGTCCATGAGCCACATGTTTATATGTAGTACTGTAGAAAACTCTTGTAGATGTGCATCCCAACAAATATTTCACTCCATACACATACTGTAGCTCCACGCTGTCTTAAGCCATAATAAAAATAAGATGTTCTATAGTATAATATATAGTAGCTATTAGTATTAGCCTTAAATAATAAAGCAACTTTGATGTAAAATGTAAGTACTGCATAAGCCCACAAGTTAATTTAATTTAAAATGGTCATACGCACTGCAAAATGTTGCAACATACAAATAAATGAATATGCAAATAAAACACTGTTTAATGTAAGTATTGTATGTGTCTACCAAAGATTTATTACTCTTAATTTCTTATGAAAACAAAAAATCTAATATTGATCAATTAATCTTGATTTGACTTATGGTTTTTCACACTTTCAAGGAATATCCAGTTCAAATGGAATAGAATCCCCGTTTACTAGAAAGCTCAGCTATGAGAGTGTGAAAACGTTAAATAGCGTTCACACCCTATAATGGAGGTTTTGCAATGACCAGTTAGTGGGAGAAACAGCAGGAAGCAAATTGTACTGTATCAATACAGAAAGAAAGTGGCTGTTTTGTATCTCTGTCAAGGAACTTTAGATTTATTACATGGAGTACAAGATGATTAGCATGTTCTCATTGAAAAGTAGAAGGAAATTAGATGGATTCCTGCTATTGTCCCTGTCTGAGCTTAAATTGGGTGCTTGGGATTTAGGACCCTTAAGTGGGTTTGAGAATAACACTCCAACATCAGACATTCAACTTCTTTTAATGTCTGAACCAGTGACTGCAAAGGTTACAGTCTTTTCTATGGATGTACAAAGATGGATATCCCAATCTTGGTGTTCCAATTTGGAACACTAAATAGTGATACTTGTTGTGCATCCTTAAATATGCTCCAAAACAGGTTGTGTTTGCTTTTTTAACAAGCATGTAATAAGACAGGCTATTACACTAGCTGTGATAGCTCTTTATTGTGACCTAATGCCAATGCTAACCCTACATACCTGGCATTCACTATAATTACAAAGACATGGGTTCTAATCCTGGTTCCATTTCACGTACCAGCTGGTTAATTACTTGCATTGTAGACAGATGAGCCTCAATGTTATGTCTTGTCAGCAGCAAATGGTGCAAAGCAATAAAACAGGCATCATGACTTGCTTAGTTGCTTTTTCACACTGCAATGCATTAAAATGTCTGCAGTTTAATGAAATATAACTGTCAAGGTGCAAAGGTATTTTAAGAGATAAAATTTATATCAGATTTGTCACCTTGAAAATATCCTATTCTCAATGGATTAAATTCTGGCAAACATACTATACTTAGTTTTCATGATCACATCTTTATTGAAATATTTTAAAAATAAATACTGTATATTTTCACTCTGCAGTCAGGTACTGTATAGATGGAGATGTAGGACCAACAACACTCTATGAAAGGGATGAAAGGGACAGCATCTCTGAGTTTGCTCCGGTTCAGTTTGGAGCCTCTTTATTTATGGGTTTTGAGTTGGAAATGTATGTTTTTACAATTGTTATATTCTATAGATAAGTATCTTTATCAACTGTCATGAATATCTAAAAGACGGGTTTAGATAATAGGTAGTGCCATGCTGACAAACTGGGAATCAATATAAAATGACAGCCATTTCCAGCCTCTTCAGTAGTATGGCTTCTTTAATTTATTTTCATATATTCAAACGCGAATTAGAAGTCTCTTAAGACAGTTCTGCTTTCAAATGCTGTGACACCACCAGAGATAATTAATATTCACATTGCCATAATTCATAGTGACTCCGCTTGCTTTTAAAAAATGCCACAACCCAGAAAGGTGTTCCTTGTAAGATATGTAATTTTCAATATTATAGACTTACTTCCAAAACTAAAAAGGAGAGCTGTCTTGATGACCAATTCCGTGAGCATAAAAACTCTGAAATCAAGTCTAAAACCACAGGGTTGCTTTCTTGACTACCTTCATCAATTGAATTCTGCATGTGTCATTCAGAAACAGTGTGCAGCCATTTCAATAACCCTGGACTGGATGTCAGAGGCAATCACCAGACTGGAAATAGACCATCCATTTCACATGATAGAGCTAGCATGTGGAATCCATTTAAAACTGATGCAAGTAACTTCATTGATCTTGATTGGCTAACTTATTTATTGCATATCTTTCTGAAGCAAAGGCCTAACAGATGTAAAATGTGTTAATTATCAGACTAGACTTGTGCATCTCTGAATGACTTGTTTAACCTTGGCATCAATGTACTGTACTTTAGTTCATTTAAAGCTTAACTTAATTTCTACATTTTGTACAGTAATCTTATAAATTCCCCAATCTCACCAGTTCAAAAGTTTGTTTTGATTAATTCTCAAAAAATAATTAATACAAGTCAGTCATGTACCCAATATTCATTCAACATCAGGCAAACACTGCAAACACTCCAGTCTTCCTCACACAAATGATTGAACCAGCATTTACAGATGTCCAACTGAAGAAATGATAAGCAATGGTTTCCTTCTTTAAAATCAAACTTGGCACATCACAATATCTTACAAACTTATATTAATCTTCAAATATATGATGCTATTATAAGGTTTATACAGTACTTTTGTTGTTGATAAGAATTTGTGTGCTTTAAGATAAGATAATACTTTTTGTGTTTTGCTGTACTACCTGTTGATGAAAATGGGTGCAAATAACTTGTACAATTGTCTGTATATTTCAAAAACAAAAGGAATACAGAACATTACAAAATATCATTTGCTAAATAGTGTGAAACCTTCCCAGGTCTGTCCTATTTCTTTTCCCTGTTTTTGAGTCTTTTGTGTATATAAAGTGCCCAATTCAATTATCAAAGTGATGTGAAGACAATATGATCACCAGAGAGATTTGCAGTATAAAAGGGGCAGTACAACGGAATGCCAGAGTTGTCTTGGGTTGATAGGCCACGCAGACCACATGCAAAACCAGAAAGAAAATGGAGCTACTTTATTCTTTACACTGAAGCTGACCAGAACAATGATATCCAGACTCTGACTGTTTCAAATGTTGGCAGTTAGTCTGGTGTTAGACATCAATTAGACCTCTTCCTCCTGGATTATGGTGGTGCTACAGTAATCATACCAGATATTAAACTGCTAAATTACATATATCACTTTTAGGATTTATCCCACAAAATTACAACTTACCCAGACCAAATCTTCTAAAATCGACCTACACAAGTTCTTAGACCACACAGTGCACCAGACGTGTTTGTTTGTAATTTTCTCTACTTCCCATTCAGCCACTTTGAATTCTGACCTTCGATAGAAAGGGAATGTTGCTGTGCTTCTGGTAACCTAATAGCCAGAGTGCCCAGCCTTGACAATTCACCACACACCATCTGACACTGAGGCATGTTCAGTGATCCATAACTGTCCCTTAACATCAATAGCCCTACTTGAAAGACATTTCAGAATCACGCAAGTCAGATTACAGCTTCACAGAAAAGAACAACTTGCAACAGCTTCGTCTCCAAATGTCTGCTGTCTTTGTGGTCTGTTGGACCCTCATTTATTGAGCGAAATAAAGAGAGGCAGCCTTGTGTACATTACACACCCCATAGATACTGTTATCCACACAGACAAGGGACATTGGTTCTGGGGAAAAGCCAAAACCTTCTTTGAATTTCTACCTGCCTAGTTTTCTTCTTTTTAAAAGTACACTTGAATACTTAAATATTTCTGAAACTGAAAAATACTGGGCAGAGGTAAGGACATAAGCAATTGTACTGCATGGTAAACTAAATTATTTTAAAAGGCCATTATTCTGTATTACTATACTGTCTGACTAACAGCAAAGTGGCTAGTGGAATTGAGATGCTACAGTAGTTGTCATTCCACTCAAATGATTAATCACTAAAAAGAACAACCTATTTTCTTACTTGGTTCTGCATAGCTTTTTTTTAAAGGTCTTAAGCAGGTAATGGTTTAAAGAGACATAGAAAACCTAATCTACTTCAGCCCACAAGAGGCGGAGTTTGCAGTCTCCTCATTTTGGAAGTAAGGGAAATAACACTTTAGGTCCTGTGATTAAAATTGCTAAATAAAGTTATTATGATAAAAGATCCCTTACAAATAAAAACATATATACAAATTCTTATATCTTTATCTGACACAGAAGGTACTTTTTAAAAAGACATTTTTTTTAGTTGAAGAATCTCATCTATTGTCATCAGATCAAAACTGCTGGTGTTTCCACTATTGTGTCTGAAATAGTGTAATGAATGATTAAAGAGGTGGGAGATCATTTGGAACATCACAAGAATGCACTGATTTAAAGAAAAAAGAAAGTCAAGCATGCTTGCTAAAGTTAGGATCTGTTCAATACTTTAGGTTCACACTTTTTGTGCAATATACTTTATACAGAGTGTGAAATTACTGTGATCACAGAAAAAGGGGATATTGCACAGAAGGAAAATTCTCTATTGCATTAATGCTGCACAAAGACTGTTTAGAGTTTTAGATGTTACTTTCAGTTTTGGGTTCATGTGAATGTGTGTGAATGAATGACTGTGTGAGTGTCAATATGTGTTTAGAGCATATTAAGTCTGGTCTTCCCTTGACCGAGACTGCCTTGATGATTTCCTTTATTTGCAGCCTGGTTTGTAGGAGCTGTTTTCATGTTGTTGCATCATCTCTAGGTACTATTAATAAATAAACAAATGAACACAAAACCGAAACCCTTCAGATGAATGAGATAAGGACATCACTTTCTATTAGAAATGACATAATTATTGGAAGAAATATATACAAATCTTAATAGAGTGCCTGCTAAGAATGGACACTGAATGACTTACAGGTAAAACGAAGAGAGAAGCAGTGACCTTGAAACACAGCAGTACATGGTATAAAGCACTGAGAATTGCTCCACTGGGAGCTGTTCCGGCTGGGTAATGAGAGCCTCAGACAGACTGTGTGACCAGCAGGTGTCATTCCCAGGAATTCAGTCTCTTTGAATGGCAGCAAATAACTTGGGTTAAGAAGTGTGGAAAAGGTGGAACAGAGACTCCTAGTAGAAATACGTATGGAGCTGATGGAAAACCAGAAACCCATTTGACTAATTACAGATTTAGATCCTATTTATCCCAGGATCATTCAAGAAAAAAAAAACAGAGCAAAGTGAGGCTTGATATGAAAATTGAGTTATTCCTTCCCTCTCAAAGGGGTTCAAAGAAAAGAGTAAAATCAAACCAATGAAAAACTGCCAATGTAATGTGACCAAAACCAAATAAGGCTTTTCCCTGTTTAATTTTTTCACACTTAAATTTAGGCCAGTACAGAAAAAAGTATTTTAAATTCGGGTGATCAAGTGAAAGGGCTTTTAAATTAGCGGCTCTTTATTTCATCCTAGAATCTTACATTGAAATGAGGCATTTATTATTCTTTTCCTTAAGAGTCTTCCCAGTACAATACTTTTCATTTAGATATATGAAGCATACTGTATATCAGTTTAGAAAGGATGGCGGTTTCTCTCCTTTCATTTTTTTTTCTCAACTGAATCAGCATAAAAGCCATGTCAGTAATTGTGCGCTTTATTTAATCCACTATTATATGGGACAATACACCCTTGCAGAACACAATGTTGCCCAACCAAAATTCCTCTGTGGACAATTTATCACTCATAACATAGCAACACCAGTTTCTAAAAAGTTTACTTCAGTACTTCTCTCTTATTACCTACTGTAGAATCAAATTTGCCCAACTCCTATAATCTTATAAAATCAGACTGTGAAATGGATCTGTGAAGATGTTCTTCAGTTATGATATTTAGGAGATACTGCAGATTTAAGGATATTATATGCAGCATGAGAAAGACAAGACTGTTCTGATAGCATGTATCTTGCAGGACAATCTTAGGGAGATAATATTGTTTTTTCTACCAATTGTTTTTTGTAATACTTTCATACTATAATATAATTATATATTTCATAATATACTTTTATATTATATACTATTATATTGTAACTATTTCTCCGATATACTATTTTAATGAATATACAGTTTATGAGATTTAGGTACACAACCCTAAAAAAACTGATTCCTTAGTAGTTTCCATATTTTGATATTAGCCATCCATTTCCAAGAAGATTTGCGTTAGGAATGAAATGGAAAAACAGATGCACATCAACGAAAGAAAAAAGTCATTTAGATCAGTTTGTGAATTAATGGCTCCTGATACAAGTACAGTACCTCAAGCCAGCCTTTATATATGCAAGTATTTGCTACATGATGAGTAGAGGAGAAAAGACTATAAAGAATCGATTGCCTCGCCAAGCAGTCCTGTGGATAAAATGGATAGAAAAAGACAGTATAAGGAATGGATACAGAGAGAGAAATAGGGTAATGGGACGGGTGGAGAGCAGACAGTAGACAGAGATAGATGACTCCTTAGCAGCTTCGATTTTCACCCAGTATTGTGAGGAAAATGGAATTCAGAGAGATACATAATGAGATGTAGGGATGGGGTCAGGGAAGGAGCCCTCAGACCATAAGTCCATGATAAGAACAGACAACTAACTAGATAAACTCCATAACCCATTCACTCATTTCCTTCTGTTCTCCTGCTATCAGTGCTGACACCACCTCAGCACCTTCACCCCCTCTATCTCCTCAGTAAAACATAAGTAAACTGTGCAGTAATCTAGCAAACTCAATCACCTTCCCTCACTCTTCAGCAGGGTCTGTCAAGGGTCCATGGCTCTGATTCCCTCAGTCTAAGGCTATTCCCAAGACACACTCTGATGTTTGGAGCTGGAAAAGGCCATGAAGTGCCTGTGTTACACCAGTGGCTGAGATACGCAGCCACCTAGTCCTCAGTTTAAGTATGCTGACAGACTGGCAAATCACTACTCCTGAATTGGTGCTGCTTTTTCAGCTCAATTATGCAGCAGTGTAGCATCTGGCAAATCAAAACAATATAGCACAGGTGATGATGATGATACAGTAATAATAACGTCTGCTTCTGTTGCACACATTCAAAGAACAGCAGCCTGCAAATACTGTTTTATGGCTGTATAGAAGTATGCATGTATTTTATTGCTTGTGAGAGACAACGGACTCAGACTGAGTAGTAATATCACTTTTGCAACATCAAGAAAGACTTAAAATAGTTAGACATGTTTAAGGAAGTAAGACCTCACATAAACATTCATTTATTTCATTATTCTTTTCTTTACAAAATGCAAGTTCTGTTTCTTAAATTATTACTTAATTGCTTTTCAAGGAAAAATGTTGAAGTTTTAAACACAAATTATATGGCATCATGTAATTTAATCACTTTTAATATATTTTAACTGTGATACTAGAAAATATTTAATCCATAAATTGTTCACCTCGAAATACACAAAGTGGAAAGTGTTTTTATATCTGATAAAAACAATTATACAATGTTATACTGTTACAATATTCATGAAAACGTCTTTCAACAAGAACAATTAAGTGCAATCCAATTCAATTTCCCTAAAATGAAAAAATTAGCAAAAAAACAATTATCTTTTTTAATTATGGTTTTGTGATTCAATGGTTAATGTTGAACAGGTATTTGTAAAATTAAAACTATCCTCCAACAACAAATAATGCATAAAAAAATAATTGGTGACTTCTGTTTCCATCAGCCCTACCCAAGTTCCCTGTTTGTCTGCAGGGTGCTGGTACATTATACTGAGCTTCTCCATGATAATGACATTCAGATCGACGCAATCAATGTCCGATGTGGTCATTAGCATTCCAAACGAATCTAATGGTGCCTCTATCGTTTTTAATCACTGCGGAGAGAGTTTTCTGTGTACTTAAAATTCCACTCTGAAAACACTATCGGACATGCTTAATTATTCTTGGCCCCGCTCATTAGCTTCCTGGGATCTTGGGGGGGAAGGTGGCAGTGATGGATGGAGGCAGGGGAAGGCTGCATGCAGAGAGAAGCTCTCTGCCCGTGACTGATTCCCTCTGTGGGAGTAATGACTCAGGCCGAATAAACAAACACAGGCATTCAGTTCCTCTTTCCACTGTGATGATCTACGCACGCCAATGGAGGGGTATCATTAGACCCAAAGGTAAGCTTGATCATGGGATCTTGTAATTAATTGAGTGAGCCCCAGGACTCTGTAGCTCCCGGGGTTTTGGGTAGGCTGATAAAGTGTTAAACAGATAATAAATACTGGAGTGTAATACGATCACTGAGTGTCATCACACAGTTGTCAAATGCACCACTATAGCTCCAGTATTCAAATCCTGTCTACACATAAACCAGTGCCTTTCCGGTTAATTTTTCTTCCACCCTCTGCTTTTCCTGAAAGATACTGTAGTCACCAGTCAGGTCATACGCAACACTACCAAACACAAATTGCTTAACCTCCATTATTATCCTTTACAATGGTATACAGTAAGATCATTAAACTCCTACAGACTATTTTCCAGCTTCCTCGCAACACTGACACTATACTAGCAATGATCGTCAACTGTCTGCTATTCACCCCTTATACTGATTCTCGACACCTCTGACAACATTGTCAGGACTATGACAAAGTCATTATTCTGTACTGATGTTTGTTTATGTAGTATTTCTGGTTCTCAAGAAAAGATGCCCAGGTCCAAATTGCTATTGGTGTCCCACAAGGATCTTTTCTGGGTCCTTCCCTTTTAATGTTTATATACAGTACTTTATATAGGTAAAGAATAGTTCCATTACATTGCTGAGAATTTTGAGAAAGAATTTTGATAGATTACTCTCTTTCTTTTCTGCATCTCAGGTGAATTAGAAGCATGGATGTCCAGGAACTTAAGTCAGCTGAATTGCAAAGGACAGCAATCTGACTAGTGGGACACAATCCTTGTATTTCACATGCATATGTCAACTAGTGTGCTGTCTTTCTTCCCATACTTAAATGTTTAAAGTCTGAATATTCTGACATTCTGTAATGTGATATCTGTAACAATGCTCTATTTACTGGACTCCGTCATTTCATAGACTCTGAGTGATACAAAGCACAGCATCTAGAATTCCAAATTGTACAAATTTAAACAAACAATTTACACTGGGTAATCATCAGCTTTATATTTTTCTTCAGGACTTTTTTTTATTCTGAGCGGCATCACTCTTTCCCTTATAACCACACATTTGATTACACACGCTTCTCCTAATTATTGTATGTATCCCATGTAGTTTTTCTTCTAGCAAACCCATCAACACCCACCAAATCATTTTTTAAATTCCATTTTCAGCATCTATGATCTTTAGAAAAGTCTCTCTAAAAATACATTTAATCATATGCTGAAGTTTATTAGCATTGACGTTTTTTTATAGTGAATCAGCGTTATGTTTCTACCTTAATATAAAGTTCTTGCACTCCTATTTAATTTATGTGCCGTACACTAATGATTAGTTAAATATGTTAAGCACTTTGAGATTATATTCAATATGGAAAGGCATTAAAAAGCAATGTATAAAACTAACATAATCAGATTTTTAAAACTAACTCTTAGCCATGCCAGCATTATTGACTTTGCTAAGATTCCAAAATATGGAGCCATTTGACATGGATAGCTTTCTGCAAAGATTAAATTTCTAAACTGTATGTGTTTTACAGAAGGTGTCCCACTCGATGTTGACCTTTAAGCCCTTAATCTTTTTTTCCTTTCTGTGGTCTTTCAAAGAAGGAGGACATTAATTTATCTTGAATTTCCTCTGCACTGCTTTATGAGAAAGCATTTGAGCTTGCAGCTTTAACTTCTTTGTTGTCATGTACAATAATAATGCAAACTGTTTAGACATACAGTAGGTGAATAAAATCTACCAAATTGGTAAAATAACTCTCCAGCAAATACAAAAGTAACATACAATTTAGTAACATATACAATTGAAGATTTTTTTTTTGTTTGAAGTATGTTAAAATAAGTGTGTGTTACTATGAATACGGAAGCATCCATTAATCCTCATAAAGTCACTTATTCCTCATAAGATTCATAGCAATCTGAAGCCTCAGAAGATCTCAGAAGCACAGGAGAGGACTACACTGTCCAAAGCATACAATTTATTTGCACACTGACAAACACACTGGTACAATTAAAAGAGATCACTTAACCGATTAAAATGTTTTTAAAAAATGGGAGGCAATTAGGGCATCCAATCATAAGGAGAACATGCAAACATCAGAAGGTTTCACAGTCCGGAATCACATCCAAGACCTAAGAATTGTGAGGCAGCAGCAATAAACGCCACTATACCATCCTATGAATGAATATGATTTTTTCTTAGGCATTTGAGGAATGTTAGAGATGTGTGTTATAAATAATGATTAAAATCTTTTTCTGAACTTCCTTGTGCAATTCTTTTAAACTGCCTTATTTCACACAAAAACTTGTGTCTGAGGGCTTTAATTGTGGTCAATCTTAACATTCAGGTTTGTTAATAGGATCTACGTTACTTTGTTATACTGTATAAGCAGCATATGATAATCCATCAATATACAGTGTACTACCAATTTGATCCCAATTAAAGAAGCAATGGTAACATAAATATAGTAAATGTCCATTATTACCATTATTAGTAGTAGAAGTAGCAGCAATAAATATAATGCACGTTTATACAATTTACAAGGTAACCTATTTGATTCTAGTTGACACCGACACAGACTCCCGATAAGTGATTGCCATTTATTTGGAGCAAGGTTAAAAAGCTTGGTTCACTCTGAGCTCTTTCAAGTGTTTGTCATCTTATTTTCTCTGGTGCTGCTGCTCTCCCTTTTTCGGTTTCTTTGATTGTACCTGTGTCCTGATATCTAGGAACAGTTGTAAACCTGTGAAGCTGTGTCTGATAATGAACAGTGTGCCAACGAGATTACCACAGCTTTCTAATACACATACCAAATTCAATCAGACTACAAGCTTCAATCAAAAGTTTATTTGCTGACTGTGAAAATCACAGGGAAGTTTTCCCACAAATGTGATTACAATTGCTGAACAGCAAACTTCAGAACAGTGTAGAGATTAGCACACAGCACATGGGAAATAACACTAAACCCTCTGGTCTTCTTGTTTTAAAAGTATCTAACTCCTAGCAAGCTGGGCTTTGGATGTTTAAAAAGGGGAGAGACTTAACAGTGCCTGAAGAATTCACATTATTTCTAATCTAATTTTAAACCTTACCTGATTTGAAACGTCAATACTTGGTCTAGAACATGTAGACATTTCTCTTCCTTTCTGTTACATAAATATTTGGCATTGCAGTTAGATAAGATGACAGGTATCAAACTACATCTATGAAAGGAGAGGTGGTGTATTGCAGCCAAACAATCAGTTGAAGAAAATTGAATTGTTTATCAGGACTTTAGTTGTTTACAAAAGTAACATGCTGTATTTAAAGCCATAAACATAGTGTATTCTCTTTATAAACCTAGTAAAGACTTTTCGTCTCATGTGCATTACATACTGTATGTTGTTAGTATTCTTCTGTTATAAAGAACAATAAATTATGGCATAAAATGAGACAAGAAATTATAGTGAAAAGGAATAACTTCTAAAATATATTAATACCAATATTTTTTACAGATTTCTACTTTCCTTCCCGGTTTAAAACTATTTTTCCAGGACTCTTTTTAATAATTTTTTTTACCCTTATAAAACATTATAATTTGATTTGTTTTATTTATTGGTTATATACATTTACAATAGATTAATTACAGGTCCTATTAAATATTGATAAGATTAAATGTTTTTATAGTTTTGTGTATATATTACATTTATTAAACAGTAAATGCTGAAAAGATAATAGAATTTCTAACAGAAGTTTAAGAGGAACCTTGGATCCTGATGTCACATACTTCCACTTACATACTGTACCTACTGTATGTATATAAATCTTGAACCCAGGGCTTCCCTTCATGTATCTCTATATTGTATCATGTACTGTACTGTATCTCCATCTCATTCTTCTCATCTCTCCATCTACTGTACACCCTTGAATCAGATCCCTTGCTCAATCCTAACAATAGTCAGGGCGGGTTTGGGAAACTTATCCTTTCAGATAGGCTGCCATTGCCTCAGTTAGGTAAGTCATGCCAAATATTTTATACATATTTTTTCTCTCTCACATGCATTAGGATTTAACAGAACTAATGAATTACCACTTATAACTGAAACAAGGCTATGATTTTGTGCCATTGGGACCTTTAATCAGGGTGGATTCCAAAGAAACAATTGGAAACAGAGCAAGTATTAAAAAGAGAGCTCATTCTCTACTTTATTGTTCTCTTTAATGATGCTCACTTTTGTCTCTATTGAGAGATGCAAAAGATTTCAGAGGTTAATTAAGCAGTCTGTCAAGTGAGATATTTTCTCTCTCATCTGTCTTGTTCCCGAGAGGATCTCTATGTTTTTTAGTTTATCTTGGCTTCAGCTAGAAAAGTCCACAGGACTCTTCCATTGAGGTTTTATGACCAGGTGTCTGTACTCATCTAATTTTGTATTCATCTGGCAGTTTCTCTTTTTCTATTTCCTTCAGAGTGGATCACATGTTCCTTCCATGCTCCCCAGCTGCATGCTGTTACTCAGAACTCTGTAATCTGTAGTTTCCTTCCATGCTTGCCCTGTTGTAAGATATATAGGCTATGGTCCAGGATGTATCAGCCTTCTATAATCTCTCCCTAGAATTTCCTAAAATTTGCCATCAACATAATTGAAAAACAAGTGGTATACCATGAAAGTTATACCTCAGTGGCCACTTTATTAAAGTAGGTACACTTGCTTGTTAACACAAATAACAAAACAGTGAATGTAGCTGCAACTTAATATATAAAGCATGCAGACATGATCAACAGGTTAAGTTGTTGTTTGACCAAACATTAGAATGGGGAAGACACGTAATCTAAGTGACTTTGACTATGGTATGATTGTTGGTGCCAGACATGGTGGTTCCAGCATCTCAGAAATAACTGACCTTTTCACACACTACAGTGTGTATTTACAGTGTGATATTTAGCACTAGATGCTATATATAATTCTAGTGAACATCTCACAGTTGTTCATTGGGGTTCAAGTCTAGTATATAGGATATCTATGGTATAAATGTCACATCTCGCAAGACACAACAAAGTCAAATTTACATGTGCGGCATGAGGAAGCACATTTGACCTGTTGAAACTTAAACACTTCAGGATGAACAAGCGGGATGGCCAGCATATAGGACTGTTATCAACTGCTACAAGTAAATTTCTGCACTGACATTCTTGCTAATGCTATCACACTTGGAACTCTGCAATGATTGGCCTGCTGTACATAAAAATTAGCACATCATTCTTCATGACTGGCTCACAAAAGATGACAACCATCAGGATGGTCTATACGAAACCTTGATTCAACATTTAGGAAGATTTTGATTTATGACTCAGTGCACTATCAGTTTTAATTTTGATTTTACATTGTTTTATTCCTTTTTGTAGCATAGGCTTTTGCTGGGCGGTCTGGTGTTTCTGTTTACAGAAAGAGGCATGCAAAATTCGAGAACAGAAATTCCTGAATAGTATATACCACTGTGATATCCCTTTCCTTAAATAAACCCATTTTACAGCAGGATAATGCAAAAACTTAGCATGACAAAGACCTACAAGAAATTAAAAAACAGAAATTAGAAAAGTTACCTGTATTATAACACTGCCACTGATTGGATTTTTAATGACCTAAATGCACAGTGCACTAAACTTTTGTTCTGTAATCTATTTTCATATACTGTAAAGAACCTTGGAAAAACAGCTAGCATGTGAATAGCCTGTGCTATTCTCTAGTTCATCCTTGTGGAACTGTGTCTGACATGTATTAACTGCTCAGATTACTTCAATTTAAACAAGAAAATCGTTTCCATGTAGTAAAGTAAATGTTCTTTTTTCTATGTCTTCTTTTAATACTATATCAGTGGAATAAACAAAAAAGGGATATGAATTCTAAACAAAGGATTGGAAATATGACTACCAGTATCATTACTTAGTAAATTAAGAAAATCACTACAATGTGTAGGAGTTTACGAAATTTTTGAAACTCCATTTTCTTTTAACATACTGTATATAGCAGTGGATCATTTGACAGTTTCATAGTTTTTTGTTAAACGACTCCATTGAAATCACAACACTCAGTAGCAAAAGCAGTAGCAAAAACTTCCAAATGAAAAAAATGCAGGATTGCTAATATAAAATTAAGTAATGTCATCTTTTTTTATCTCTAGAATGAATGAGACACCCAGCTTTGTGTGCCATTGACACCAGCTAGTTGAAGGGATAGTTCCCTCTAATAGTCCTGAGGTCTTTTGTATTGAAAAAAATGAGCATAAGGTCAGTTTTTCCAGTGCTTAACTTGGCAGACAGACATGTGAACACATTGGGTTTTGCAACACACCATTGAGTTTGGCTTTCCCTATGAGGACCAATGCCAAGTATGCTGGAAACAAAAAATATATAGAAAACCTCATAATCACCCTGATCTCAGTCTCATCCAATTGATTCCTCACCTTCTAGCCCCCAACATGAAACTGCTCTCTCTTGAGTCACTTGTGGAATAAAAATCCCCTTTCTGAATTGCTGAGTGATGAATGAAAAACTGAAAACCCAGCCTATCAGTTCCCCTCCACAGATCTTCATTTCCTCACAGCTCCTCAGACAGACACGTTCTCTCCTAAACACCTCCCACACAGGATTCTCCCCATCTCTATACTGTATGTCATTTATCATCACCCCTGCCTGCCTGAACACTGTTCAATCTCTCTCCCAGGAACAGCCTATTTCTGCTTTCTCATAGAATGTAAATATTATAAAAGAGGAACAAGGGAAGAAAAGTAGATGAAATTAAACTGTGGTGGGAAGTCCAGTATAAATATGCACCTCATTCTTTATTCTACAACATGTAAAGTTGAGTCCTGTGTTCCAAGCAGATAGCTGCCGGATTAACTGGGTGTCTAGAATGAAGGACAGCAGAGATTTGCAGGTCACTGGGAGATGGAGTGTGTCAGCTGCTTCCTAGAAAGGATTGAGTAGTTCTACCCCTCAAGGCCAAAGTTTTTTTCTCAGCCAGGAGAAGAATTGCAGCCCTGGGGTTAACCAATTCATTTATTGGCCTTCAAGACATACAGTACAGTGGAGTGCCTCTCTGATGGATTGTCAACTTTTATCCATTGCTTTTGCCAGTCCTTGAATTAACAGTACCTAAGTGGAGAGCATAGTTCAGGTCATCTTGGGTGTACTTTTGTGCTCTTGCTCTCAAAACCAATAACAATTGAATAAAATCACTTAATTTCTTAATATCTCTGGCACCTCTGTCCTGAACCTGTGAAAGGGTGGACAGATCTAAAGCTGGACAAATGTGACACATCAGGAAATAATAAAGTATACAAAAAATAGGAGGTTCCTTGACCTACCTTGATTATTAGATCATGTAGCCAGAAAAGAGGGGATCAGTTTCAACAACATGACTGGGTAGTTTGTTCCATACTACCATTTTGTGCTTGTGTTCTCCATTTTGAATGTGGTCTCCTGCTGTATAGCTGTCGTCTGTGCCCCCTGTTTCTTGTTCATCATGTTTGTTTTTGTTTTTTTTTGCCATTGTTAATGCTTCCCAACATTAAGAAGGTGAAAATGAACAGTCAACAAATACACTAGTCTTTTCCATTAGTATCTTCTTTGAAACTCTGTATTTAGTAGCTACCTTATAGCTACAGTATATCTTGCTTTTGCTACCTGCATGTAACACTCTTCACTTGTCTACATTAAATGTCATCTTCCCAGTATGGATATTTTTTTAATTCATTTCTTCATTTCACAGTGTTTGCTAATCCTCCTGTTTCAGTATCACCTGCAAACCTGAATAGTTTTCAAACTATAAGTAACCCCCTTGTGGTACTTGTACATCACCCATGTAATGAATGGGAAATACATTGACAAAACTTCAATGGGTATTACCCCTTTCTTGAGCAACTATTGGAAGGATTGTGTTAAACGTCTCATAATGTCTTAGACAGAGGTCTAATAACATTCTTGTTTCTTTTGTACAATTTGTAGATTACTATGAGGACCTGTAGCATTGCATACCCTGGGTTTCCTGGATTCATTTTATTACAAACCAGAAGCTTTGCCTTACTATCTACTGTAGGTGATGCAGAATGGCATGTAGCAGAGCAGCAGGAAGTAAATTTAAGAGTCTCGTACATTCCGCCCTCACAATCTCTTTCAGAAAACAAGTGCAGAAGGTGAGTATGTCTAAAAACAGACTAAAGACTGATCTTTACTATCATGCTTTTGTTTAAGTAGTGTAGCTGAGCTCCCCATGGTTTAAAGGAAGATTTTCTCAGCAGGTATCCCTTTAGCAATGTTTTTCTGATGTGGTTCTCTCTACTGTTGCACCCCTGACTAACATACACCTCTGTCTGAGTATGGGTCACACTTTCCTCTACAGCTCACGCTGTACATCTAGTATGAAAATTAATACTACCCACAGTGATAAGCATAGCCTTTATTCCGTCCTAATAATTTAGGGAACAAGGCTGTACTGTTCCCATATTCAGAAGTTATATTTCTGCAGAGAGCAGTATTAAGGCAAGATATTTTGACGGAGGTCAACACTTCTATCTCATGTTTTACTTTTTCCTGTATTAAGAATAAACTAGTATTAATGTAGCATTAATAGTATTCATGTTTAAACAGAAATAAGCAAAGGAAATCATTGTACAACAATATTAAGGCTTAAGCAAAATAAATTGTGGTGGCAGTAAAAAAGTAGTGAAAAACAAAACAGATGTCATATACAGTAGGAAGAACACTTCCACATATGGCCAGTTGTATGACATACTCCACTGTAGCCTAAATCTCTAAATTGTTTCTGCTCTCATTGTCTTTCTTTCTATTTTTAAAGAAATGACTGCAAGCTTTACTTTGTAACTTTTAAGAATGTCTTTTGGTATTAAACAAAATAGCTACCAGCAGGGTAGCTATTGATTTTAAAGCTGATTTATCACAGAACTAAGAAAAACATTTTTAAACAATTAAAACATATAAAAAACTTTAGAATATAGGTTTAAGATCATAACAGACTACGCTAGTATTTTGCTTGGAATGGGCATTGTAGTGTTGCTGAATTTGTATCCTTTTAAAAATCCTTTTCCACTTTTTGTAATAATTAAGTATTGTATGTGCTTTAAACTCTGCTTTCTAAAAAGACACAACTTAAAGACTCGAGAGACTAAAGCTTAGTGATCTGTTCTTCCTCTATACTTTGAAACACATGCAGTCTTACACACACAAAAACATCAGGAGTATGGATTATCTAGTGTAATCCACTCTCAGACTGAGCAGCCATTGGGGGTAAAGGTGAGTGGACTGAGCTCAGAGAGAGAAGAAGAGACATGAGGTTTATGGGATTTCCCAGAATTCCATATCCCTCTTCATCCTGCCTTGGATGGGAAATGCTGATGTTAAAAGAGTATTAGCTATAGTCTGAAGAGACTGAAGGGGATAAAGAGCTGTGGGAGATACTGTACAGAGCTGCTCATCTGAAATATTGCACATGCTAGCTTCAATCCATGACATTACCAATAAAGAGATCTTTTTGGTGTCCTCTTTTTTGTTCCTACATACCAAAGTCCAAATCATTAACACATTATGTTAAGTAGGAAGGGTATAACTACATGTGATTATTGCATTATTTTATATAAAATTCATGCAACTGTGAAGATACCTTCGGAAACACAATTTTGAAAGAGCAAGCTACATTGACTGTAGTTACTGAAATGAACACTGAATACAATATTTAGATGTTTTTAATGTGAGACTTTTTATTCTGTGTGACTATTCAATGGTAATGGCCTTACCGAAAAATATTTGTGTTATTGGTATACTAAGAAGATTATGAAGAACATATGTGCCTTCTCCCCAGCAGTAAACAAACATACTGTATGTACATAATCTGGCCATCAATCTGTTACTTTACATTTTAGATAATCCATTCATCCCATGTTCAGATTCTAAGGCTAAAACCATGATTACTAAATCATCAAGCAAATGTCTTTCATTAATATTCACTATTCACTAATATTCACTGTATTAATATTAATTAAACTCTTTGTTTTTTATTTAAATGTTTCTTCCAAAAAATTCTGGGGATTTAACAGAAATAATATTTCCTGTATCTGCTGCAAAGAACATAGAGTAAGCAAACGTGATGCCCTGCATGTCATTCATAATAATGGGAGAACAGCATTGAATTCCAAACACTTTGATTGCATTTTTGCTCAGACATCTTAAGGGACCCTCTCAGCTTGATTCAGCAAAACAGCTTTAGTGTGCTATCACCTTGTTGATATTATGTTTCATATTTTATTAGGATTTTTTTTTATTTTGATAATTAAATTTAATCATTTACAGTATGTAGTGTAGTTTCATACATTAGTATACCTTTAAATATGACATTTTACATTTTGTCAATTGTCATGTACTGTAAAGTAGAGAAGCATTAACATTTTGTCAAAAACAAACAATAAGAACAAGACATACATTATAAGAAACACAGTTACTGTTAAATTAATTTATGGATTCACTTTTCAACATTACTGTTGAATCTGTAAAATAAACTATGACAATATAACAGACCGACTACCATCCAAAGCAGTGACAACTGTTCATATTCCCTGCAACCCATTTCTTTTTTATCAGTTACTGTATATGTCCAAAACTGAAGAAGTGAAATTTCTCAGCTACTTGAATTCAGTGCAAAGTGGCAGATTTCCAGTAAAATGAACAAAAGATTTCATATACAAGACCTTGAAGCTCAGCTCATGGTTCATCTTTGAAAACTGTTCACCTGTCAGACCTGACAAGCACAACAAGACAGCAGCACGATTTACAAAAATAAAATGCAAACAACAACAGCATGAACCATACAAGCACACTGGCAGTAAGTCCACTGTGTAAAACTGAGGGCAAAAACAACAACAAAACAAATAGCAGAACCCTCCACGGGCAACTAAATAAGCTTCTTTAAACCATTCTTAATAGAGAGCACCTCTACAAATGAATACCCTCTGGATATTTTTAATAAACAAGTATTATGTAGTAAATGCAGACTCTTACTTTTAGGAAAAGATCCTTAATGAACTAGTTTCATTTTTTAATCATTCAACATATTTTAGAAATCTTTTGAAGATATTGTAGACATAAATTACTGTCTGGCTAAATGAGTACAACATTTAAGGGCCTTATATTCAAACCAAGTGCATAAATTCCATAGGAACAGTAAGTATCTAAGGGATTGCATACAGGGAGCAAAGCCTTTAATGCAATCCATTAATCTGTATTTCTTTCTGAAACGTCTATGCTTAATGGAGATCATAACTGAAGTTTAAGAGAGAAGGACTATCCCTCTATCAGGCCCAAAAATGTTCTGTCTAAATATAAATAAAAGACCTCTCTTCCTTTCCCTCCACTCCTTGCCCTTTCAGGGGCTCTTTTTCTACAACTAGTAATTCCAATTACTTCTTCATCATCTTTCATGAGAATGTTGTTATTCCCATAACCTGGCAGGTTAAACCCAAATTAACCAAGTCTTATTTTTGTTTCATTTCACACATTATTTTTAAAACATAATTTTCAAAAAATAACTATCTGGATAAGTTGCTGAAATATATTTAACCAAAGTGGTAAGAAACATGAAACTTGTGAGATCAACCTCTCATATTGCTGTTTCAGTAGTTTAACAGAATACTGGTATCCTGCAACAGGTCAGTATCTCACACAGAGCACAGCAGTAAAATAAAATAAAATTATTGTTATTGTCATTATTATCATCATCGTCATCTTCTTTCTATTTAATGCACATCTTCCTTTTACATTTGAACAAATGATGTATCTGTGGTAAATAAATCGCACTGCTTTCTTTTCCTGAACATTCACGAAATTATAATTTTCGAGATTCCACACCTAAACTATACATCAGAATGTCTATGCGTGCAAAGCAACTTACTGTCAAATTGAGACACTGTAAGGTTGCATTATAGAAACAAATAATCTTTATCTTTTCTTTAAACAGAGAACCAATAGTCCTTGAAAATATAGTATTAGCCAATGCTCCAGTATATTTTGTAATAATTGGTAGAAGAAATATGAAAAAGAAAAATAATAATTTTGGAGGAGACAAACTTCACTGAAGTGCAATCCTGATATATCCTACTACACAATAGCTCAAGCAGAGAAGTGAGAAGCTGCTTCACAGTAGAACAGAATCATCTAGCTTCACATATAAAACTCTAATTGGAACCTTACTGAAAAGCTTGTCCAACTAATATCATTATGATTGATTGATGACTGTTTTAATAAGTAGAGTGCAACACTGTCCTGGGGGACTGACCTGGTGGATGAAAACTTGCGCCCCACGGGGGCTCAGCAGGAGAATGGCACGTCTCAAGGTGTCTCTGTAGCGGTTCAGCTCTTCTGTCCGCATGGTGGTGAAGAGGTTGGCGAAGACACGGCTGATATTGCGGTCGACACGCTGCAGAGACACGTCGAGTCCAAGCCGTGATGCCTGGTCAAGGAAGCTCTGCAGGCCCCGGATATCTGCAGGAGAAGAGCAAAGAGGCATGAGCTGGGCCCAGTCAGAAGAACATGGACACACTGGAACCTTCAGTTTCTCATCCATCCTGATCTCTCATTTACTTACTGAAACTATTATTACCTTCTTTAATGAAACAAAACCTGAAGGAGCCATGTCTAGGCATTAGTTCTTAATTCATGCCTAAACATAGTGTTGCTTCAGGCTCAATAACAAGAGGAAGTGAGAAGTTTTGTGGTTGCATGGGTATTGATTATCTATTCAAATAAAGACTTCAGGTAGTCTGGAAAATCTTAAATACACAGTCATGTGCCTCCATATTACATTTTGTTTACTTACAGCTATGGACTTGTCCTTCTTTGTGCTTAATTTCAAACTGTCCACACTCCAGTATGCCCATTCCCCCACATACATCCACTCTATCCCATTCATATTGAGCTCCTGCACCTCAACATTAAGCACTACATCCCACAAACAATTATTTTTTTTTCAGTTCTAGCAATATTGTTTGATTTTGTATGTCTTACTGATCATCTTTGAGAAAATATTTTTTTTAATCTGTTTCTTCTTTATAAACCATTTTATAGATAAATACAAAGGACATTTAAAATAATTATATAAGATAATACCTTTCCGGCTGTCAGATAATAAGAAACCAATTACATTGGCAACAATACAGAAATGTAATATTTACTGTAAGTAAAATAAGTAAAACATTTAAATAGACTGTATTTACTTTGCAGAGAAAATCCATGCTTTCTCTCTAAGTGCTCTGTAGAGCGATCCTACTTATTGACTACCCTATATAATTACATGTGTGAACCCAATAACCCACATATTACATTTCTTGGGAGTCTTTTTTCCAAGTAATGGCTACTTCTACATATTATAATCACATTTCAGTCCCCTTGTAAAATCATTGTATACAAACCTAGCAAAGATACTGTAGTACTGAAAGCCTATTTAGGCCTTGCATGAATAGTAGAATGAAAAAAGCTCTGAAAAGAAAGTGCATTTACAGTAGGTAATAGCTGTGTTGTGCCCAGTGTAAAATCTGTCTTAAAAATAAAAGAGCAACAGGTCATTATCTCACACAGAGCACAACAGTAAAAAAAAAGAAAATTACTGTTGTTATTGTCATTATTATCATCATCGTCGTCGTCATCTTCCTATTTAATGCACATCTACCTTTCACAATTGAACAAATGTTGTTGTATCTGTGGTAAATAAATCGCACTGCTTTCTTTTCTAAAAAATTCCCAAAATGATAATGTACAGTAAAATCTTGCATATCTGTGATTGCTGATCCTTCTGGTTACCACACCTAAAATATACATTAGAATGTCTATGCGTATGAAGCAACTTACTGTCAAATTGAGACACTGTAAGGCTGCATTATAGAAACAAATAATCTTTATCTTTTCTTTAAACAGAGAACCAACAGTCCTTGAAAAGATAGAGGCAGATCATTATTAGCTAATGCTCCAGTATATTTTGTAATAATTAGTAGTAGTACTAAGAATAAGAATAAGAATAATTTTGGAGGAGACAAACTTCACTGAAGTGCAATGCTGATATGTCCAACTACAGATAGATCAGGCAGGAAAGTGAAAAGCTGCTTCAAGGTAGAACTTTAAGTAGAGTAGTGCTTATCCATGACATTGCTTGTCTCTACTATTTCGAAAAAAAGTAAAAAGTAAGTCAGGTTTAATGTCTAACCCCAATTATGGCACCTCCTGCATCACGGTATCCTTTAGCACCAGTCTGTGGCAGTTGTTTTGGGAACATTTAACTATACATTTGAAAAATGTTAATCTAAATTTGTAAATGTAATGTTTTGGAACATTAAACTAGTTCAGGAGTATGTGTGCTCCTTACTGGTCCACCAACACCACTCAAAGTCACAACCTGGATTTCCTCAGAGGTCTTCTGTCCCGAGACTGACCAGGCCCAGCCTTACTTACCTTCCGAAATCTCATTAAATCAGGCTACATGGTGGTAACACAGTTGCACCTGCAAAGTCTCTCAGTGGCTTTTGACCTCCGAGTTATATATAGTAGCACCTCCTGAAACAGTAAAGAATTTCCACCATGCCAAAGGGACAGACCTTCTATAGAAGGAGAATTCAACATTTTCTATCTTAGTAGGGGACCATACCATCATATTGGACTCAACAAGCCATGTTGCACTTTCTCATTCTCCACAGCAACCTCTGTGACTAACAGGCATCAGTCTCTGCCATTTGAGGAACTGCAGCACTCTCCTGGTCAGGATTCAATCATGCTCTCTCTGGAACCTCCCATCTTTGAGCCTCACTGCACCTCTTCATTGTAGGATTCCACTATACCAAAAGGCCAGGCCTCCCACCATGGGAAAATTCAATGCTATTCAGTTTCCTAGGGGATTGTGTCAACTTGTAACAGACAAAAGAAGTCCTGTTACAATAGCATCAAGTAATCAGACTCCAGCTTTTTCCCCATACAGCTTACCTCTAGTAAATCTCCTGCTGATTTATAAAATATTCCAAATGTAAAAATGAACTGTTGAGATTTCATCTCAAAAAGAATAACTCTCGATCTCTAGCAGAGGCTTGGGGATGTAAAGGCTTTTTTAAAAAATAACTTTGATATTTTATTTATTTTTACTGCAAGAAACTTTTGAAACTAAAATTCTTTCCATGTGATGTGTTGGAAGCAGACTACAGAAAAAAAAATATTTATCTGCCTAGCACCTTCCTGCTGCGGTTTCACAGATTTCAGTGTATTAGCCCTGACAGGAGGCTTGCTGGAGCTGGCAGAATAACTCCTCTCATGTTGTCACTCCTCTTCTCTCCACTTGTCATCTATTCAGCACAAAACAATTATTAACAGTTTCACTACTTTTATTATATAAAAACACCTGCCATAAGAAAGTCTATCTTCTAATGTGTATTTTTTAAAATGTACTATAGCTTACATATTGTCTAGAAGCAGTGTAGTTTCAAGGCTCTGGGTTCCCAAATAAAGGTCATAAGTCCCAGTTTCCTCTACAGATACTGTTCTGCTTTTGTATACTGAACCTGATTACAGCTAAAGCAAGCTTGTTTTGCTGATCTGCTAGGCCCAAGAATGGAACCATTTTTATATTTCTATATACTGCTAAGGGGCAAGACCAGGACTTTGTAAAGGGGAGGTTTAAATAAAGGCATGGGGGTGAGTAAAAGTGTTTTTGTAAATGCTGCAATTTGGTGAATAAGATTACTAGTTCTGAAGTAGTGAATTCATCAGGTGAAAGTATATCTGATTTCACTTCCTGATCTGCTGTGCAGTAAGGTTGCTGATTTATAACGGCTGCCACTCATCACCCAGGTGAATGCTGGACATTGTAAAAAATCCTGACTCTATCTGCACAATAACGGCAACAAGAGCTTGAGTAAAAAAATCATAGTAAGGATACTCCCTTATAACATATTGTAATTACTTATTTTATAACAACAGACCTCTGAACACATTGCAATATACGGTTTAAAAAATGCTAACACAATAGGTGTGATTAATGTACAATACATGATATGATTTTTTTTCTCATATTCCTTGTGATTTTCAGTTTAAAGATCATACAGTATGTGTTGCTCACTTAACTGTCACTACCAAAAAGAAACAAACATTGCAGGCCCTTCCATTGCAGTACTTTCATACAACCTGCTGTACTGTTCTTTATTGATCCTGATAATTGTCTGTTAAATAAATTACAAGCTTGTTTCGGTGGAACTGTGAGTTGGAGTGTATTGGAGGTTGTGTATCACTGTTGTAGAATATTCCCTTCTAACAAAAGCATCTGAACATGTAAAGAAAAACTTGTGAGGAATCTACAAGATCATCTATAAGTTCCAGCAGTTGTGAATGAGGTCCTTGGCAGGCCATTTGAGCCCATTCTGAAGTCACTTCTACAAGTTCCGCAGCTAAGAAGCTTTTGTTGAGCATGAGACAAAACCTGATTTGAATGAACTGTGGCACTAAATGCATTTTGTTTTCACTTTGCTGAGAGTAGGGGGTTCTTTATTAAGAGGAGATTGAATTTTAAAACTAGAAAACAGCTTTAGAGCACAAAAAGATTTTTCAAAGCAAGAAGGCAGTTAAATATATTTAGGATAGGCCAGGGGAGAAACTACTAGATTAGTTCTAGCATTTTAGTAGATAGAAAGTGCTCTGGCACTATTCAAAATCAAAGTACAAAAATTGACCCACATGTATTTTTGTTTGAGTACTGGAATCCATGATAGAAAACCGATCTACCTGGCGAAATGTGTTAGTGAATCTAAGTCTGATGAGCTTATAATAGGTTTGCTTGAATTACATCAGCTACTGTACATGCTACGGTACATGTTGGTTTTAACACAGACCACATCATGGGTCAGTCTTATGACAGAGCTTCAGTGATGAATGGAGTTAATGGAGTTGTACAGGCTGTGCCCCAAAGAGGATTTTAAAGGCAAATTTCTTACATCTAGTGCTGCAGTCATCAGCTGAATTTTATTGTAGCCAAGTGATTCAAAAGAACCAGCTGCAAAAAGATTTTTTGGCATACAGAACTCTACATGCCTTTTTTCATCACCAGCACCATAGATCAGTCAAAGATACACTGCACTACAAATGATGAGAATAATGGATATCTATTGGACCAACCATTTACAGTAGGAATAACAAATTGTAGCACTGGCCAGTGTAATACAATGCAAAATTTACTTTTCGAGGTTGCACAACTGAATTTATTTACATTACAGCAAAAAATGGCAAGTCATTAACATAATTCAGTATAATTGCCACTATTTAGTATAATTGCCAGTATGAGTTTTATTAATTTACTGGGACAATTTATTAATTGTAGCAGTAACCACGAGGTGATTCTTATGGCTATTAGAAAATCAATCGATCAGAGACACAAACACACGGATTCAATACATGATATACATTTATTAATACATAACAGGTGCATATAACACATATACTGTAACAATCTGCCTGGATACAGATGGCAGATCTTACTGCGAGGGTTATCAAAATGCAAGGTACTGTATATAATCACGAAGAGATGCAAAATACAAAGAGATACAAAAAAAAAGTTTATACTGCAGTAAACCATTCGGCTATACTATCGTTAATCAGTCTTATTAATACCAAAAGTAAATACATTATGAATTAAATTGATATCAACTTGTGTTGGGTTTACTTATCCAGATATTGATTCGTATTTCCCTGCACGGACACCAAAGTCCAGCTGGCAGGCTGCATCCAATAACTGCGGCATTCGATAGTTGTCCTACGGCTGGCTCTGGCTCGATGCCAACCAATCCTGGTGCGACTCAGAGTCGGACGAGGGGGTGAGATTTCTGCAGTCACGACGTGCCTGACAGTGTCTCTCTCAGGGACTTACTAGTAATCTGGGTGACTAAAAGAAAGTCTATATGCACAGAGGGTGACCGCGGGTCTGAGCAAGTCACTATTTAGAGGGGAGAAACTTGGTTTGCTTCTGGTGTAGCACTACTGCTGAAGAAAAACTTATTCAGAAGACTCCAAAGGTATACTCCGGTGATCAAGCGAAATGTCCACGTTAGCAGCTAGCAATTTGAATTCATACGTACGGGCATTCTCCAGGCCGACACTTGGCTGAAACAAGGTTCCAATCCCTATACAGACAACACTGGCCATCACGTCATGTCTCCAAGGGTTTAAAAATGGCCGGAGAAGCAAAGCTCTTAGCTGTGCAGTGTGTTTTAAACCAGAACCAAGACAGGTTCTGATGATTGGTCGAAAGTTTAGCAGGCATTTGAGACCCACATGGGGTTACCACGCCCTGCAGGTTGTTGATTGGTTAGTCAAGGTGAGAGAAGAGTAACAGTGACCTCTGACATATAGGACTGTAATCCAGATGTTCCGAAGAATCTCACAGACAGTCTCAGACAGACAGATGCCAGAAATGACCATTTATCATGATAGCCAAGCATGGCTGGGCGCATCCCCATTTGAGAGCTGCTCCTTATCAGAGAGAAAACACTTTAAATCAGAAACTGCATAAATAGCTTCTCTTTGGCTGCACTACAAACATGAGGTGTCATGAGGCGGCTCTGTGGCTAAGGATCTGTGCCTGTGGCTGGAAGGTTGTCAGTTCAAATCCCGCAGCCGGCAGAGGAATCCTACTCTGTTGGGCTCCTGAGCAAGGCCCTTAACCCCAACTGCTCCAGGGGTGCTGTACAATGGCAGACCCTGTGCTCTTACCCCAGGCTCTCTCCCTGTCTGTGTGTCTCATAGAGAGCAAGCTGGGGTATGTGAAAAGATAATTCCTAATGCAAGAAATTGTAAAGGGTTAATAAAGTAATGTTGTTATTATTTTTATTACTGTAGGAAAGCACAGCAACACTTAATCCTGTCTTATTAATTAGCATTGCTGCTACACCACTGAGTAGCCTATCTCTAGACACATTATTTCAACTATGTCATCATCAGATATTCTCTCTGGTAATGTGCCCAGGGGGAAAAAAACACCTGCATAACTAGTTTTAACAGGCTTGTGCCATAACCAACACAGTTATCTCCCATAGTCTGCAGAACTAGTACCTTTTCATAGGTCATATGCCTTCCATCTCCAACAAAAGAAAAAGTCCTCAGTTATGTTCAGGAAAGGAGAGTAAGCTGAGTGAAAACTTAAAGCTAACTGTTCTTGTTCTGGAAATCTTCAGTGCACTATTTCTTTCACTGTCCAACTGCCCTCCTGCCTCACAGAGCCCCTTTGCTCAAGTTGAAAGTTGCTTCAATGAATATGTATATTATAAGACAAATGGCTGGGATTCAGCTAAATAATTCTCTGTGTACAAAATAGAAAAAATAATCAGATGTGTATTCAGATTAACATCTTCCCAGTAGCCTACAAACAATCATACTCAATCCTGATTATCAGTCCCTTTCCCCAATCAGTCCCCTGTCCCCAATAAAAATCATATTGCAATGAGGATTCCATACAATACAATACACTATACTGAGTATTAAAAGAAACTAAGCATTCTATTTCTGCATACTTTCAAGATCGATGAAAATCCAAGAATCCAGAAAGAAACCATAATTCCTCACTTATCAAGAGAATAATGCCTTTCAGTTATCAGTATGGTAGAGGTCAGGCTATATTGATCAAGTTCTGAGTTCTCATTCACTTCCCTTCGTGCAGAGTCATCGGGATGTGATGACATTCCAGCAGGATAATACACATGTTGCTCATATAACAACAGCTTTGTGATACTGTGATACTGTATTTATGCCACGGACACTCTGCTCGCCAGACATGAGCCCTGCTGATGCATTTTTGAGATGAGCTGGGATAACATTTGTCATCTAGGGCTATGAGACCAGTGAATATGTGTATTTTTATCCAGGGTCAGTGAGTGGGTTGTGACAGAATCCTGCAAAACAGCATCTGCAACCAGGTCCAAAACATATAGTACAGTTCATTACAGACATACAGTTTACATTGCTTGTGATGGTAAGCACATTCTATTAGCTTGATACTTTCACTATAGAACCCTAGTGATCAACACTTTTAATTACACATGTTAATTAGCAGAATGATTTTATCTGTGTCATGTCTATTTAATAAAATATTTAGTCATTTTACTGATAACTGTGTGAACAAGTTGAAGTAATAAGTGATACGTTTCTTTGCTGCTCTATAGGATGTTGTCAAAATATTGCTATTAAATTACTTGCATTATTTTAATCATACTGTAGATTACTTGTTACTTTAAGATACTAATAACACATTTCCTTTGTTCACTCACTTTTTCTCGCAATTTAAATTTGTTTCATACTGCGACCACGATTTTGACATCTCTGAAGATGGGTGACAAGTTAATCATTTCTTTACTCTTCAGAACAGTTCCCAGTCTTAATTAAAGCTGGGTAGATCTCTTGAATGTGGGTGTCACTTCATGCCGGGACTACTGTATATGAATTACGGTTATTTCTTGGCTGTTTGTCAAACAATGACTATAGCTCCCACTTGGAACGTTTCTTTCTGTTTTACAGTAAACATGTGAAAGAACATGTCATAATGCACATGTATACAGTGGAGGTGATATTACAGTAATGTATTGTTTGTCTTTGTACAGATGTTATTTGTTTTACTTGCCTATTTTCGGTATGGTGTGTATGCTGTACTGTATATAATTAATTGAACAGTTTATTTAGGCATATTTGGCATATTTAAACTATTGTCCCACTTTAACCCAATGCCTTTTTATGGCAGATGTCAACTCTCTCTTGTCAATATTTAAAATGAATCATCATTTCAATTCCAGAATGTCTGCAACCTTATCTAAAAGGTACAACTGCTCCTTTTAGATAAGCTATTTCTACTGTACATCATAACCAGATACAAATATTTAGGAAGAGCTGATTGAATTGGAAGAAGTGGAGCATTTGTTTTAAGAAATGAATGTTGATTGACAACAACAGCTGTAGTTTGTAACAGTAGTACGTAACAAAGAGGTCAAAGGAGACAACTGTACATTGTCCCCTTCTGTCACGATCGTAAACCCCTCTTCTTAAGGACGCTCCAGCCCTTCCTTGTTCTGTACTGATCCCCTGCACCTGCCTCCGGTTCCTGTGCTATAAAAGCCAGACGTTCCTGCCACTCTGGGCTCAGCTTTGGAAGATGGACACCCAGAAGCCCGCCTACCCAGGAGCGACTCGATGGCATAGGCGTCACAACGGCATCCTGACCTGGGATCAGGGAGCGTCTGGTCCCGTTACCCCCTTTTATTCCAGCTTTTAACTTTGTTCGTCTTTGTCAGGATGTATCACCTGGTCTTGGACTATTGCTACATTCATGGATTTGCCTCTGACACCCTTGGACTGTTTGCCTCGGCCACACCTCCCTTGTACACGAGCGCACCATGGACACGCCCCCTGATTACCCCCAGACCCTTTGCATGCCTTTTTCCCCATGTTTTTCTCACTCCTCCCCGGATTGTGTTGTCTGCATACGGTCCTGAAAGAACGCTTCGTGACACCTTCATTCCGAGGAAGACTCACTCAAGTTAGAGACTTGTGGTTTAACAATGCAATTGTATTAATAGAGCTGACAGTTTCTGTTTAGGATGTTACATTTTGTGTACAATCAAGGGTAGCATGATGTACTGTATGAAACATATACACACTCTCAAACAGATCCCTACAAACACCTGGGTGGAGTGCATGAACTCATGCACTCACATGGATGTGTATCAAATGAGGTTTCAATCATTCACAAACAATGAGAAATATCCTCAGAAGTCTACTGTGAATGCATCCTGTTTATACTGGCTACAATGAGTTTGGAATGATGTCTGTTTTTTTTCACTCTAATATTTAAACAACCTTGTTTTCCTCTTTTCGTTAATTTGTAAAATATATGAGATAACTTTCTACCTTGTATTTTACCATTACTTCTTAAAACTATAATTATTATTTGAATCATCATGATCTGTTCCAGGCTCTTGAAAATCTGTAGGTGGATAGACCCCAAACAAACAATTCAGAAATTTCAGTTCTTAAAAAATAGTATTAAAAAGTAGTGAAAACTCTGTACACCCAAAATAAATATGTGTTCAGTCTTGACTGCTCACAGTTTTGACAGCTTTACAGTTTTCTATAAAACTTTCAGTGGGAATAGCCTTTTCCATGAATTTTAGACCATTTTTTACATTTTCCTATTAATTTTCTTGACATTTTTCTATACATAGTGTAACAAAAGCGTTCTTTCAGGACCCTATGCAGACGACACGATCTGGGGTAGAGTGAGGAAAACACGGGGAAAAAGCATGTTGGGAATGAAAACAGGGGGCATGTCCATGGTGCGCTGGTGTTCGGGGAAGGTGTGGCCGAGGCAAACAATCCAGAAATAAGTCCAAGGGGGAATCCAAGAGAAGGCGAAAATCGAAAACCGAGAGGTCCACCCAAGACGAACAGAATAAAAATAGGAACCGGGTCAGAACCGGCAGGAACAGGAACTTAAAAGCTTGACGGGACCAGGTGCTTCCAGGTCCCGGACTCGCCTGGTACAGAAACCAATGCAGAGCCCGGAACAGAGTAGGCATCTGGCTTTTAAGGTGAACTGAAAAGGGGGCTGGAACAGGTGTGGGAGATGAGTAAAGAGCAAGGAAGGGCTGGAGCGTCCTTGGACATTGGAATAATCAAAACAAACACATTTTAGCCTTACAGCCTTCATCAGTGTCCCAAAGCTGTGAGGCCAAAACAGTTGTAAAGCATTTAGCTCTAAACAGCAGAAATTAAGCTTTGGACCAAGATTGCACTGAGATAGTAGTATTTTTAAAATTATTTAAACCTGGTTTACAACATAAAAATCTGTATATCTTCTGAAGACCCATACAATGGAATAAAAAAATGTTACTAAACATATTCACAGGCTAAATCAAGAAACACTCCACAATATTTGATTCACAGAGATTGAAAATATACAAAAGCTGACAAATGAAGAATGTACTGTTTACTGATTATTGACATGAGCATAAGGTGGAATTTAGCTGAAAGCAGAGGTTCAGGCCTCTCACACAGGCTGGGAAAGGGATCTCTGTGCATAAAAGCAAGAAATTATTATTCTCCTTAAGTCTGTTTGATAGGCCCATGTGTGTGTGCCAAGAGAGTTTAACCAGATTACAACTCAACATTTATTTTTAGCTGATTTATTTCAAATTCTACCTAAGACAAATTGAAGCACATATCTTAATCTAAATTCAGAATTTTCTGTAACACTAATAGTGTTTTGGAACTCTTTATGAATTGTTTTTAAAGCAGCTTTTGTGCTAAAGCTTTGCAAGATCTCTGCTTCTGTTACAAGCTTTCTAATACTGTCTTGTTGCAGCTTATAGGCTTGCAACAGCTGTTCCCATCCCAGAGAAATTTAACTAGGGCACTTAGGGGAGATCAGAACAAGAACATACCAGATAATCAAAGAAGATTTGGGAGAGCAAATCGCTTCAAACAAGCAGGATCACAGCAGCCTCTCCAAATAGCCGACTGAGAAAGGGGAAAACCGAATCCACAAATATGAATATATCTTTCTTTTTACTGATTAGAGGCTGCCTTTTCATTGTTATTGTCTTTTTATCCCACTTCACGCTCTGTGAGTCGTCAGAATCCCCACATTGTGGACAGCAGGCTTAGACAGAGTTCAACATAGTGAGCTTGAGAGAGAACAGGTTCACTCAGACAGCAGAGTGTGGGAACTGTGCAACAGGCAATGACAAAAAAGATGTGAGGGTTTGTTTTGCAAAAATGCTCACCGACAGGAGTGAAAAATCTATTGCATCCTAGATAACTTCTGTTTCCTTTTGAGGTTTCTTTTGTTCTTTTTTATTTATGTTCAACACTGCAATACATGAATCCCCAGAAAACCTTTCAAGTGGCATACCCCATGAATAAAAGCCTCTTACAGCAAACATAAGAGTCGGGTCATAGAGCATTTTCTAAAATCTGTTTTACAGTACATATATAAATCCAGAGTTTTCTTAGGGTTTATATAAAATGTATCACCATCGTTTTGTTGAACCTTAAGTGAATTAAATGAAGATATTCAGTTTCATAAATCAGATTCTAAAAATCAAAGTTTGACCATTCTCATTTTTTACTTTTCTGAAAATCATGCTATTTGCATAAGATAAAAACATCAGACATGCAAGCCTGAAAATTAGTCTTTAACAAGCATTATTAAAAGGTCACCTAGGTGCAAAGCACATCTGTAGTAATGTCAGTAAATTGGCACTGCCTGGAGGAGAACTGCAGTGTTTGTAACATCATGAAAGACAAGTACATCCTCTCCAGCTGTACCTAGACCAAATGCTTGTTGTACAGTGTACACACTACTGCAGTTTAATCACATATTACATAACCACAGATCAAGAATTTCTCCACAAAAGAACAGCTGAATGAGCAAGCTAGGGATTTTTAAACTGGTCTAAAAAACACTTTTGTTAAAAATGAAATATATGTTGTATTCAAGCATAGCCAATATTCCTATTCCTGAATTAGATCATTTAAGATGCTTTTTTTGTCTGCAATCCATATATTATGTATGGAAAATATTACCTTTCAACAATTGTCACTGAAACATGGCTAAATTGATTCTAAAAGACATAAAATACTACTACATTGTCCAAAAAGGGACAAGATCTGGTAAAACAAGTGAAAATACATATTTGGTAAGTCATGCTGGACACAAATAACTTATGTACTGTATGTCAGACTGAGCACATTCTACCACACAGGAAAGCAGTACTGTAAAAGTCATGGTTGTTTTTGTAGAATGTAGAATTTTGTAGAAAATTCCCAGTGAGTCATATTCTCTGATTGGACTAAAGAGTCCTAAAAAAATGCAGCTCCAAATTCTGATATTCTGACCATACAAGTCCATGCAAGCAAAAAAAAGTGTGTTACTAAGTTTAATGTTATGCTACATGTTTCCCAGTTTAGCTCAGGAAAACATATTAATAAACAGTAGTTTTGGGTTTTGAGAATTACATAAATACTGGCATGAAATATTCCACTTTGATAGGTTTATTGTTATTGTTATTGCTAGGTCCTAGTCAACTTTTTGTGTGTTCCCTATACAGGGTACATCTGTTACAAGTGTTAAGAGAACCAAATTTGTCACAGCACTTTTCTGACACTGAACCTTTGTACTGTTTTAATCCAGACAATTGCTCTAAATCTTTTGTCTAGCTATTCATATTCAACTTTATTAAAATTAAAAAAAACTTGAGACATTACACAATTCATTTCAATGAACAAATGTTAACTACAGCAGATCTTATTGTTATGCCCCTATTAAAAGCATAAGAAGTGAGCCTTCATTTATGTCATTGTATCTTCTTCAAAGCACTATTTTATGATGACAGGGTTAAAGCTATGGCTGAGAAATATTGTTAACTTTACAAATCTACTGCAAAACAACAATCTAAGTCAGAAACAGACAATGAGACGGGAAATGACACACTTTAAGAATCCACCTGAAACCTGCTCAACAGATACAATAGAAACAAAAAAGTTTCTTTAATATTCAAACCCCAAAGCAGAATAATTAAATAGTAATTTTCGACAGTTGGTAAACAGTGGAAAATAAGACCAGTATTTTTGTAGAAATAGTCATCTCACCCTACCAACTTCAGGTACAGATTGCTTATAAATGAAGTTGTTAACCAACGTCTGAGAGGGATGACTGCAACCAAAAAGAGACTTTTGCCTCTGTCAAGTCTGCTGCTCTTACCTGGAATCCTCCATGACACTAACTCCAGAAGGCCATAAATACTATTGTAAACCTCTCTCTCTTTATTCCATTCATCTTTCTGCATTCCTCCTCTATACAATTTTACCGTTTCAGCTACCCCTTGTTTAACTCCTCTCTCTGCATGGGGGTTCCAGCATCCTTGTCCTACAGCCAGGCGATTGAGCCCCAGCCAAGAGGGTTTAGTCAAAGCCTCATAAGCCGAAATTCAAAATAAACATTCCTACATACATTTCTTATTTCTGCTTTTTATAATGAAAAGATATGTTTTGGTTACTAATTTTTTTAAATCATTTTACTGTGCGAGATTTATGAAACATCTGAAAAAATGATCAACAATGGTATTTAATAGAAAGGGAAAAAAGGAAATTTAGGCGAGAATGTTGAGGGTTTAAACACTGCTGTTGTACCCTTGAGCAAGGTACAGTACATCTCATGAATTGTTCCAGAAAAATACTTAAAAATGTCATTTTGGATAAATTCATCACCCAAATAAAAATTCAGGCATTATCTACAGAATATCCACAGAATAACTGTCGTTCTCTGTGATTTTTTCATTCAACAGCAGATACACAAAAGTATCAGGCTGAGAAAATTATATTATCCTTCAAGTATTTAAAAATAAATCATAATTGAAATAAATAAAAATATGCATTACTCTGAATGGCATACATGACAGTGAGCTCAGTTTCAAATTTTGCATGATTCGCATTTTGTAAATGTACACATTAGCACCCAGTTTATTGTTCACAAGAACCTTTTTGATGAGACATTGACCATTCAGGTAGCTGTACAAAATATCATCATATTTTCATTTTTTGCTTTGATATAATTTTCTGTACCTTTCTTGTCTTCAAGCAATGTCAATGAATCCACAAGCTGAAGAAAAAAGTGATGTCTGCCTATAGCAGTTTTTTAAGTGACAGGCTTATTGATAGCTATTTTGTTCTCAGCCATAACAAAGAACAACATTTCAATTATATTTCCATTTGTACTCATCCTCAAAATGCTTGAGCATGCTGGACTGAGTATAGATTTTTTAAACAGATTAATTCAGCAGTTTGATTTCAGCTGCAGTAATCTGTGAAGGCTTCCTGTGTATAACATGGATCAATCACCCATTATTTGGTATTATATAGGACGGAATTAACTTTTTGTAATTTCATAAGCATTGTGAAGTAGAACAAGAAAAAGAAGACATTCACTATAGGATCTGTCAACAGTGTTTTCTCCATGGGGTGTGTACTCCTTGTGTCCAATGCTCTGTGTCAATAATGGGCTGTTGGGCAGTGTCCTGTACTGTACAATCTGTCAAGACCATCTGCCTGGGGAAGAGATGAGCCTTAAAGACACATGTCACCTCAGTGTGATGTCATCTGTCTGTCTCCATGCCTGTCAGCTCTCTCCAGGAGGCAGAACTTCTGAGATGAAATTGATCCCTTCCAAAACAAACTGGTCTGAAAAAGCAGTCAGACAGGGTGACTAAACAGGGAAGGCAAGTTTAGGAGGATAAAAGCTTTTGGATATTTTTTCTCCTGTAGTGCTTGTAGCTCACAATTAAAATTAAAATAGCAAAATAGCAACATGAGGATATTCAAGTCGATCCTGCACTGAAGAGCTCCAGTCAGGATGAAACTGGTCTGCAGGTGATAAATGTTTGACTGCATGCTTATGTATAATGAAAAGATCCTTGCACCTACTGTATATGAATACACACTTATGTATGTAAATACACACTCCCAACTTTTTACCTCATTTACTAAGGATATAAAGCCATTTTGTTATAGATAATTGTTTCATACTAGTATAAAATTCTGATCAATAAAAATTTAATATTCCTCACCAAGGGGAATAGTAGCCATAGTTACAGCCTAACCCAGTGCTCTAGCAATGAAATCCCTTTAGTAGTAGGTATGTATCACCACAGAAATGAAAAATCCAAAATGCTACAGCATATCCAGCTGAAGTGGTGTAATGAACATTATCTCCTGTGATTTCTTCAGCAGTCCGGACCCTATCAAGAACGAAGCAGCTCATCAGGTTGGTTCTGATTGATTTGTGAAAGATAGAGAGCCTTTATCTGTGGTACCTCAGAAACACTGCTCTCTTGATTTACTCTTCTGAATGTTGTTGGCAGTCTAGTGTGAATTATTTAAATATATTGCTCAGAGAAAAAAAAACAAGCAAATGAAAGGAGTCAAAACATGAAATTAATCTGTCAGTCTACATCATCATGGCAAGTTATTTTGTTAAATTGCATAGTCACCCACATTAAACTGCATGAATTAATATAATCGAATTAAAAAGTATTTTAAAAAATGCTTGAAATCTTTCACCATCAGGTGTCACTGTTTTGAAATGGGAATAATAAAATCAAAAGTTAGGGAAATTAATACAGTATGTCAGCAAATGGACAAATTGTACTGTCGGTTATGCCCACTTTCACAAAGGGTTTGTAAGTTTTTGTTTGCTAGACTAGAACTAAAAAGTAAAACAAGTGACTCTAACTGATAATAGACAAATGCTGTTTTTACTGTATATAATTAAGTCTCTACATATAAAAGTTTATGTGAAAGTTGTTGATTTTATCTCTCTCCCCTGTGTTTCTTCACCCCCACAAAGTATTTTCCCAGATTTCCCATGAGAAGCTTTAGTCTGTGTGCTCAAAGGAGCTGGGACTTTAAGCCTAGAAAGTAAGGATTACAGGGATTTCCTTGCAAGCTTCGCTGATGTACTGTCTGAAGTCATCTGAATATATTGCGTGCGTCTGAATCAAGGTTTTCCAAATGTTAAGTACTGGAAATCAAACAATCAGCTACATACAAAATAAGGCTGCAAACAGAGACGTATTCTTCATTTAGAATATGTCCAGTACATGTAAACTCTACTCATGAATATCTTTTTGTTTTAGCAAAAGGTTTATATATCAATGGCATTTTGCTTTGTCCTATAAATCTCTCAGGGTTTCATACTGTACTGTGACTGACGGCAAATAATGGAATTTGGAATACTATTAAACTGAAAAACTATTCAACTTTTTATACATTAGTTTGTTTTCTTTGACTTAAAATGTCTAAAAAAGAGTAATTCGCATCTTAATTAACAGAACCATGTTTCAAAAGCTGACATTGTGCCTATGGTAGAAATCCCGCCACCCCTGCAGGCATGTACAGTCTCTCATAAGAATATAAGAATGGTTAACAAAACAAGATGCCATTTAGGCTATCCAGCTTGTTCATTTTTTTCAATATCTAATTGACCTCTCCATTCATTTTCTGAAAGAATCAAGGGGTTCAGCTTCAAAAACAGCTCATTCCAGACTTCCACCACTCTTTGTGTAAAAGGTACCACCTGCTCTCAGTTTGAAATGGTTTTCCAATTTCTTGTGTCCCTAGCTTCCTGTCATTTGCATCATATTTCACTGGTGATTGTGAAAAAGTTCATAAGTTGACTTTCTCAACTCTTTGATGACTTTCAATACTTGAATCCAGTCATTCTATTCAAGTCCACAAATATTCCGTTCTTTCTTGTAATATCTTCTTGTCTTAGTGATCAAAATCATCTTACTAGTGCACTGTATAATTTTAACATAACAATACTTGATTTAAGTTCCATATTTTTCATTATATATCATAACAAGAAATATTATATTTTAGACTTTTTAAATTTATTTTATTTATTTAATTTGGCCTTTTATTTTTTTGTTTTCTACACAAACACCTATTTGTTTCTTGTATGTAATCTGTTCAAGCACTGTAATTCTCATTTTAGATCTGTAGCTTATTTTTAGCTATCCACTTACAAATTTGTACATTTTGTACATTAAATATTTGGTCACTGCTATTTAATTTATTTTGCAGATACAGTAGCAATCTTTGCTAGTTTTATTAGTTTGGACTCATCTATGAATTTGACCAGTTTAACTGATCTAACAGAATCTAGGTCACTGACATAAATTAGGACAAGTAATGGTCTTAATACAATCTTTTACAATTAAATCACCTCAATGTCTTGTTAATGGTCTTAATACAATCTTTTACAATTAAATCACCTCAATGTCTTGTTTGTACTTTCTATTTCTTACCCATTAAACAATTCTTAATCCAAGAACATGCATAACCCTGAATTTCTAGTGCCTGAAATTTCAGACTTAATTATTTATGAGGAACTTTACCTTCTTTCATCAAAATGCCTTTGAAAAACTACAGTATATCATATAATTTACTCTTTGTTTGTTTATTTATGCTGACACAAGTTAAAAAAGTTCTAACAGGTTATTTAAGCAAATCTACCTTTCCTAAATCCATGCTGATTATCCTCCAGAATCTAATTGACATAGAAATGACCTACAGGTATTAATGTAGTTCTAATTATTGTCTCCATGTCCATGTAATAGAATTAGACTTGTTGGTCTAGACTTCTGATGCTAATATTTATTTTTAATGACTTAAAAAGACAAAATATCTTTTAGCAAAACTTTCTAATAAGTTTCTAACAAGACTTGAAACCAATACTGAAAAGACACCTGCTGAGATATTCTGTATTTCTGTATATGTTTTTCTCCAACATAAATTCAGTGTCTGGCAAAAAAAATAAACTTTTAATTACAACATAGTGAGAATTCTGCTGATTTTACTGCATATCTAAGTAGGACTGCAAGACTCTAGATAATTAAAGAAAGGCAATACAGATATTTCTTGATCACAATGCATCTTGGAATGATTCATTCAGGTAGCATAAACCAATAAACTCAACTTCCCTCTGAACATTGTTTGACAGCCTTATATTCAAATCTGAAGAGTGATATTTGTTAATAAACACCTGGCTTTTTGCATGTCTTTCATCTACAGTATCTTTAGGCAGAATACAAAATGGACTACAAATTTGCTCCCAAGATCTCTTTATGCTGTGAATTACCATTATAAAAAATAGATTTAATTAACATAAACTATAGAAAATTACATAGTACTTTCTGTCTGGGCATAGAGGATAGTTATTTTCACTGAAATGGGGACTAATTTGAAAGTATAATACATAGCAAGCATGCCGAGAAGTATACCAGACATCTAATGTTACACCAAGAATGAAATCAACCTTATTTTTCCCTCTTCAATAAAAACGTTGATAAATATGCAAATACTTCAGATTTAAAAATGAAGATGAAAGGTTTATGTTTCTGCACTGAACTCAAAGGGTAATTACTATGCTCTCAGAGAGGAGGAAGAACTGTTGAAATTCTGACTATAATAAATTTAAGTGTTGCTTACTCTACTTATTCCATCTTTATCACTATCTTTATCATTAAGTCAGCCTAAATGTCTAAATGAATAAATAGCTAACTGTGACGTATGTACAAATGTTGCTTGTAAGGCTTACTGTTGGCAGTTTCACATAATGATCTATACAGGAAAGTACGTGTATGCCTTTCATCTAATAGACAGTTCTAAACATTCATTTCTATCCTTCTTCTTTAATTGGTCTTTTTGTTTTCCATTGTGTGCACGCATTGGTTGGCACAACAGATCAAAATGCAATATGTGCATCATGGTTGTCAACTATAGCAATTTTGCCTAAAGGAGACCCGTAAGTGGAAAACTGTTAAACAAAAAGGTTCACACTCCAAGGCTTACTGTACAGTAGAGGAATGAATAAAGGAGTTTGTTGTCTCTAGCCCTGCAAAGCTCTCTACACTCAGCATAGTGTCACATTAAGTAGCTTTCTCTGCCTCTTATTCCCAGTGCAATAAATAGAGACTACAGTTGATAATTCCCCCAAGCAAACTGAACTGGAATATATGAAGGAGGAAGAAAATTAAATATGTAATTTTTGCCAAATTCACAAAATAATATGACTCAAAAGAGATTAGTGGTTTGTAGTTTAATTCTTTAAAAGGGTATTTTTTCATTATTATGAACTGCTATGGATATTAAATTTGCAATGCTTTGATTTATTTTACAACACTTTAGAAAACATCATCTCCATGTCTTACTTGCATTCCTTCCACAACCCAGACCTCTGTTCCAGTGTGTCATCAAAAAAATATATCAGCTCTAATGGTATACAGACAAAATGGCTGCAAGGTGTATATACCAATCTCTTTCTAAATGACTTTGGTAGAGGTGGAACTAAATGAAACAGATCCAGTCTAGCACTTCAGTGAGCTGCTCTCTTAAGAAAGATCCATCGCTCCAGAGTAGACACAATTTATAATTATGAAAGACATTGTGACACACAGAGATCCAGTTAAAATTAAGGGTAATTGAAAACTAATGACTCTTTAAAAACAAACAATACTGCAGGAAGAACACTAATGCTTTTACACGCTGATACAAAAAATGCTCAATTTCAGCCTGCCTACTACACTGACTTTGTTCACCTTTCTACAAGTATTTTGACCCATGCATGCTGCAAACATATCCATGTATATAATTAACTGGAATTTTTGGATTATCTGTACTAAACCATGCAAAAATGGGACAAGTTCCCCTGAGAGTCCTTGAGAGGCTTCTGGCAGAGAGTGTTGCAAAGAAAATAATACCAATTCATGCTTCTTCTCAACAAATTTCACAAGCATTAAGTAACAGTGTATCAGCATCCTTCTTTGTTGTACCAAAAGTGTTCCAATTATACCATAGCACTTTCACTGCCAGCTGTGTCCTTTTGGATAATTTCCCAATTGAAAGCTTCACATCTTGGCATGCTCTTGGATGTTTAATGTTCCTCAAAGGATTACATAACTGCTTACCACTATCCATGCAGTGTCACTTTAAGGGCATCAAAGTAATTAGGGATATTAGAAGAGGCCAGAGCAGTGAGGCATTCCTTTTCTTTGCAACTTATTCCTACCAAGAAGGGATTTGTAGTTAAATACATTCTATTAATCTAACACATTTTTACAGGTTAACTTACAGTACCAATTACTGTAAAAACAACTACAGGATATACTGCACATAAAATTCAGGAAATTTATGAGGTTCTGTTATGGTAAATTTTACTAACTGTATAAACCAAGCTGCAAGCAGTTTAGAAGGTAAATGTTTTATGGCAAAAACTTTTATGCTAGTGTTGATGTAGTACACAAAATCAGATTGAATTCCTATGAATTTCATGCATAAATAACATATTGGATATGCATGTGCTATGGGCAAATAAAATTAAGTGAAGGTTAAGATTTAGTGGTAGATGACTGCTGCAAAACATACTTTGAACATCCTTGCAAAGTAGTAAAGGCAGCATGTGAAGGCATTCAGCATTTCGATTCTCTGTGTGCCAACGACAAATAGAACTGTTTCAGCTCCGCTGTCTTCACTTTAAAAAATAAGAGTTATTAATAAAATCCTATTCCAGTGGGTAAACCAAACCTCTAGTCATAGAAAATATGAAAGAGGCATCATTGAGCCTACAGTATCTTATCTTAGCATCTATTACTTTCATGAAAACAATTCAAGGTTGATTGATGTCTAGCTATTTTTCACAACATGCTATACATTCAAATTCAGGCCTTCCTGTCTTTGTCTTCAAAATCACTCATTAGGAAAATTTGACTTTGTTGAGGAAATCAAATTCCTCCAATGAAAATAATGAGAAGCAAGTGGCATATTGTGTCCTCCTTTAGTGCAGGTCCTAAATTAGTAACCTAAATGAGTAAATGAAAAATAAAGCTTCATTGTAGCCTACAAATGCAAAAGGAAGATGGTATTGATGTTGAGAAAGGGGACATACAAGGTAGATAAATAATTTGAAATAATACTAATACTGTATTTTGAAGTTTTTATTTTTCGCTATCAAACAAGATTAAACTGTGATTTCACGCTATGCTCTAAATAGGTTTTGTGAAAGGATTTTTAAAAGAGTAACCTATTAAAGTAACAGAGTGGTCCCTAAAATGACACCTGAGATTTATGCACTCAGCACAAGGTTTAAACAATGTTCACAGCTTGATTATAAATAACCAATTACAGGCTGCTGGAACTCAAACAGAGAAGTAACCTCTCTGACAGCTGGGGTGACAGAACAATGGCTTGTTCATCAAGACTGCAATGCAATCAAACTTCCTTTAGTGACAGTGCCATTAAACGTGACCGCAAGAGAATCTAGTACGAAAGGCTCTCTCTTCAGCATTGTACTGCTGCACAGTGAGTAGATGGGTTTTAATACCCATCTGAAAGACAGACTCATCTCTGCCACTGTCCACAATTAAGTCAAATTTGCATCGACTTAATCATGTCAAAAAACATGCTTATATAATTCACATTCAACAACCTGTGAAACAGCACATTTCTTAATAAAACAGTGCAATGAACACAATGAACATTGATAAAGTATAATAAAAAATAGATGAACAAAATTTAATGGCTCATGATGAAAGGTTCAGCTTCTTTTGGTTGATTAAAGTTGATGAATGTTTAAGTCTATGAAATTTAGAATCCACCCATGGGGAATGAAAAAAATAAATGATACTCAAAAAGCATTAAACTACAGTAATATTTCCTCACTCAGCAGGCTATGAAGGCTTCTGCTGCATCATTTAAAAATTCATATTTATTTTATTATCAATATAAATACACTTTCTGCAAAGAAAAAAAAAACATTGTATTTACACTGCCAGCTCTCTAAATACATATAATGAAATTGAAAAATTCCTAATAGATTTTGTCTTTAAATCTTCTACTGAGCTCGTCATCTGCAGATGCGTCACTCAAAATCACATGTGGACCCACGTGATGAGAAGGTGGCTGGGTTTCACTTAGAACACCTGGGTACCAGGATGTAACCTGAAATAGGCCCATTGCAGAGAAACAGGACAATACTCATACTTTCGTTTTTATGTAGACTAGCACATATTTAATAAAAACGCACAATAAATGGGATGACTTTTTGGTATGGAGCAAATGTTCACTCTGGGTTTGTTTGACTGCAAATCTGCGCTTTTCTCCTGCACCTCCACATAGGTCCACCGCAATACAGTTCACATACAGTATACAGTAGCTTCACTTTCATTCCTTAGAAAAGGCTGGACCTTTGTTGTAAGCAGAGCACAGTTCCATCCGAGCAAAATATCTTTAGAAAGATGACCATACTGAATCTTTTTTATATTGTAATTTAGGGTTTCATTGGCTGCATTTGGTGGAAGAACACAGTAGTTTCTAAATTAAACCAGTCCACTCTTAATCAGGATCCCCCATGCTTGTCCAAACCTCAGTCATTTCAGCTCCACCAATAAGAGTGCTAAAGAGACAACAAGCTCTTTGTCTCACAGATCTTTCTTTGCTTATTTTGAAATCTGGAAGGAAAGGAAAACAAAATACTTTGATCCCAATTGCCGGTAAAAGCTCCTCAAACTTGACCAGCTGAAAGTCATATACAGTATGATCTACACGAAGACTATGATAAGAGTGAGCTTCTTGGGTTAGTCAGATAATCTGTCAAGCTTCTTTTGTCTTTTCATCTGCAGCAGAAAAGACACAAGAAGAAATATGGACAGCTGATGGACATCAATACAGTATATTAAAACAGACTTGTTTTCTTATATTCATTTTCAGTTTAGAAATGGAAATCTCAGAAATCAGAGCACCATCTGGCCATGCCTCTGTTTCTGTAAGACCCTGAAGTTCAGAAAAAGCTCAAGAGTGATTGTAAGAGTGCTCATTCCAGTTACCATTAGTAAGGAGAGATAAGTCATACAAAGGCTGTATAGTACTTGATCAATCACCATGACTACAGTTATTCTGTGTCTCTGAAACCGAAGGAACCGAGGAACGGAAAAATGAGTGAGAAACATTTTTATATTTTATTTATGTTTCAGAAGTTTTTTTTTTGTTCTAAGAACTAATTATCAAGCAGTCAAAACTCCAACTGCATCACACTTAATTAACTACCTCCCTGCTGAAATCGGACTCTGGCCTGGGAATTATTACTTCTGACCTGGCCGGAGTGCATTTTAAACAGACACCCGCTGTATGTGACTTGTCAGAAATGACTGTTGTGCAGTACATGACAGCTGAGGAGTAACTGAAAGGTGGGGACAATCTTATCAGGAATAGCCACTGTGCTGTAAGTAGAAGTATATTCTATGATTCTAATACAATTGGTAATGGTCACTCATAAACACCCATTCATGATAATTTCATGGGGTGAATATTTCTGTACCTGGGCTGTAAAACACACTTGTAACACTTTTGGAATTCAGGGCATTTTGGGGAATACTGTACATCTTGTGTGGATCTTCTTCAGTGTCATCCAGAAAATGGCTTTTTCTGTCACAAAATAAAACTGATCTCAAACCTTCTCTGAGCTGCGCTGTGACTCCTTGCATCTCTCTACCCTCATCCCCTAATTCTGTCTAATGTTGACATATTCAAAGTTTGTGTTTATTGTGCTTTTAAAAAGCAGTGCTTCAAGAAGCATGCTGTGCATAAAAATTACAACAGTGAAAGAGGAGGGGGATGAAAGATTGCTGTTTGGAGCTGTTGCTAAACACAGGCTTGCTGGCTGCTCATTTTTGTCTTTTCACATTCATTGATTTCTGCTTTCTTGTTCTGTTTTCTCTCATGCAAACATTACTTTTACATGAATTGTCTGAGACACATCTCCTGTTCATGCCGATGGACAACCCACTGTCATGGGTTCCTCACCAGTCAGTGATGGAGAATACTGTAACTTTAACTACTGTATTTAAAAAAAAGTTTCTCTTTCTACCATTTTTGTGATAGTAAATAAGACATTTAATTTTAAAAAATCTGCCTCTTCTTACTCAGTGGTAAACACTGGATGTCAGCCAGAATGGAAATAGTGCTGAAGTGTGATTTTCAAGGCTTAAGCTGTATCAATTTGATGGTGTTGGTCTCATAGCTAAAATGGAATCATGGCATTATAAAGTAGACTCATGTCTATTTACTGTATGATGTATGTGCTTATTTGTTTATTCAACAAGGTTCTCTTAATAGTTAATCCAATTTTCAGGAAAGCATGAAAGAATTTGAAAATATGTAAGTATTAGTGATTTTGTTTCCTAAAGAGGGTAAATTTAATTCTTATAATGGCCGCATTAAGATCAGTAGAATTCCAGGGACATTAGAAGGATTATAAGGAATCGAAGCCCTAATAATACGGTGGTAAAAAGTCAATGTGTCACTAATGAGCCACTGACTAGAGGAATATTTCATGAGTTTCTGTTCTTTGTGAGCCTCACCTACAGATACAGTGTGAGAAGGTATGCAAAAGCGCATCGTTTGACCCTAATTTGCTGTAGCCTTGAATTGGATTTATTGTGATTTGCTACATTCATGTACATTCACATTCAATAAGCTCAAAATAGCAAAATAATAGTTCCTGGGAATACAGCTCAATAAATTGAAATATCCATATGCAATATCAAAATCCTGTGTGTGTTCCATCACTGTATATAGTTAGTGTGAAAAGCCTGTATTTCACACTTTTCTCTGTCAGTCTGTGTTGTTGCTTTCTACTATAATATAAAAATGGTTAAAGATGAGATAAGGAAATTCAACCCATCTAACTTGTTTGGTATTTATTAGTACATTGTCTTAAGGATATCATTCAAATAATGTGTGAAAAAAAGCCAGGGCCTCATTAACATGAGTAGCTTGTTCCATACTCCTGTAGTGATTCATAGCCGTTTCAGGGACGCCAAATATGTAATGTTAGTGGCTCTCTGAAGGCACCAGTTCTGTAGGGTTTGGGCATTTACTGAGACAATTATTAATTGTAGCAGTAAATCACAAAGTTGATTCTTTTGATGGCTTTAGAATCCAACCATGCGACATAACTCAAACAACGCACACACACAGGTACTAATACACGAGGATACATTTATTAATACATAGAATATGCCTTAAACTAACAGATCTTATCGAGAGGGTTATCAGAATACAAAAGATATATATTCAATCAGTTACGAAGTGTTACACATATCAAGAGGACATACGTTCAGTATATCATTCATTAAGACCGTTTCGTAAATGAACTTAGTTATAACTTCTACATTAGATACTCGAAACAAGTACATAACTCTTAGGAATTAAATTGATATCAACTGGTTGGGATAACAATTGAATTCTTGAGCTGTAATGCATTGAAGTTGAATACTCATCCAATCTTTGGGGATTCAGATCTCCTGCGGGCACAAAGAAACAGTTGCAGGCTGTTGCTGTCCAATCCGCGCTCTCTGGCTCGGTGCCAGGCTGTGCTGTGCGGCTTGCGACGGTGCGCTGCTGATGCTCACTGACCGGCTAGTTAGTGTTGGCTTTAACTTGCAAAGTTTGTGCACAGGAGAAAAGATGACTGTGGGTCCCAGCAAGTCAGGAAGAGGACCGGTTCGTTCCTAATGAAGAGCTAGTTCTGAATAGTGATTCAGCTGTCCACAGTTCCGACCTGTTCACGAGGCCTGCTGCTGGTTACTCTCTGGCAACCTCCACTCTAGACTCTTAGAACAAAGGAAAGTTCTGGCACTCGGACACACTGGCCGTTCCGTGGTTGTCCGGGCTGAGTCTCAGGATGGTCAGGAGGCGCGCTGCGAGGATGTCCTGCCCTTGGGAGCCTTCTGCTCCTGGGCCGTCCTGCCCTGGAATTCTCCTTTGAATTCCCTTTAGAACAGTCCACAGAATCCTCTCCAGAATCCCTTCTGAATCTTGTTGAATCTTAATCTCTGTGTTGCCTGTTTTTACCTGGAGGAACTTCAGCTCATTGATTGGCTGAAAGTTCCATGGGCATCAGAGTCCCACGTGGGTTACTCGGCCCTACCAGTCCCTGATTGGTTGATCAAGGTGAGATATGAGTCACTTACTCCTGACACTTAGGAATGCAATCCAGATGTCCAACTCGCACTCCCTAGACAGATAGGCGCCAATGGATGACCATTGATCATGATAGCCAGGCTTAGCTAAGTGCATCCCCCTTTGGGAGCTGGTTTCTTATCACAAGAAAACATCTTAAATCAGCTTGCATGAATTCTTTCTCTGTGGCTGCACCACAGAGATGAACAGAGAAATTAGGCCTAATTTGGGAAAGCTCAGAAACACTTAATTCTGCCTTATTAATAAGCCTCACCGCTACACTCCCACAAACATTGTGCAAAAAAGTCTTGTGTTCTCAGTTTTCAATGAACTTTTGTTTTGTTTTTTGTTGTGTTCTCTGGTTCATATGTTACTGTTTATTCTGAAGACACCCACTGTATTGACTTTGTCTATTTATGATGATGGAGAAATTGACTAGTTACCATGATCATAGATGAAATAAAAGTACCATATGACAAATGGATTGCAATGCAAATAGGAAATTATTTAAAAGATGAAAAAAGAATTAAGGACAGGAAGACTTTTTACCAACTCTGAAATTTCATTCACAGCAGACATACTGTACATTTGCTTTCGAGAAACAACTTTATGGCTATAAATAGTTTCCAGGCTATAGTTCAAAGATCAAACTACATCAAGCATGCCCACATTTAGCAGTATATGAAGAACAATATTAGAAACCATGCTCATCAAAGTCAGATCATGAAAAGACTTTGCAATCAGCTGTTAGTGTTTTCATTACTCTAATGCTCTTTTCAGAGTCCCTTTGTTTAATGTACTGTAAATTCCTTCTAACAACAGTTACGCTCATTCAGAATCATACTAAAAATACAAGGGTTTTTTCTTAAAACAAAACACAAGTTTCATCATGATAAGGTGCAAAATATCTATACAATCCAATGACCCCGTGAGTGCAATTTGTGAACTGCAGTGTGCACACACACATCAATTTACATGAACATGTACAGGTTTAAAGGACACAATTGTCTCTTAAGAGGAATGTCAGAGAACATTTTGGTTTTAATTTCTAAGAAGATATCGAAACGTGTTCAATGTTTTCAGTTTTATATTTATTTTTTATATTTATATTTTTATATTTTATATTTATTATATTTATTTTATATTTATATTTATATTTATATTATAATATTTTATATTATATTTATTGCAGAGCATGTAACTGTACTTTATGTGATGCTGAAAGCAAGTAAATCAAATCCAAATGCCAGGCACAGCACTATGGCTGTGGACTTCATTAGTCTATAAATCAGGTTCTGTTTTAATACGTCCACAATACATCCACAAAAGAGAGGGATGTAGCCTAGAATACACATTTAATACTTCTATTTACTTTATAATGCTCTTTGTGAATTCAAGAATTCTGGATTAAGAATTAAATGTACAGTATGTATGATCGGGAAAGCACAGAAAATGTCCTTTTTGAAATGTTTGCAAAAGACTGCTTCTTGAAAATAAATTATGACACACTTGAGATCTGGTTTTAGTACTTTTGACACATTGATTCCTACAGATACTATAATGGAGCTCAGACTCTGACAATGAAGACAAATATACCATTCCTTTAGATCAATCATCTTTACAGATATGTAAGTATTCATCAAGTACCATTCTAAAGCTAGCTGATTGCAGCCTGCTATCTGTGAGTTCAGGGAAAATTAGACACCACACTGTTGCAATAGATGTCCCAATGATATAAAAAGCACTTGTAATGTGACTGGGGTTTCACATAGTCCAGAGGAGAATGAGACATACTATTTATTTTCAACGGTGATATAAAGACTGTCATTAAAATAAAACGTTTGAAAACTTTCATATTCATTCATTTTTTTTCCCATTTTCATTCATTTGCATGTACAGATATTTCTATATGTTCGGTAAAAATGGCTTTATAATAATGCAGTTTTATTTTTTAAAATTCACTACCTGTCTGAGGATGGACCTTACAAAGATAGGTGCATTTATTGTGAAATGAAGTGAACCGCTATTACTACACACAGGCCACTCATTTAATTGTGTGATTTATTAGGATAATTTTTTGCGCCTAAATTAATTTAAGTTAGCCACAGCAAAGGGTTTGAATACTTAAGCAATCCATTTTTCTTTCATTTTGTTTTCACTTTGAATCTTTACAATAGATTCCATATACCCATCCATCCATGTTCTAATCTCTTCCTCTAGTTCAAGGTTGTGGGGGAGCTGGAGTCTATTCCAGCAAGCAACAAGGCAGGGTACACCCTGGACAGCATGACAGATCATCAAAGGGCAGACACATGGACACCTAGGGACAATTTTCACAAAAGCCAATTAACCTACAGTATAAGTGTTTTTGGATGTTTGTGGGAGCAACTGAAGCACTCAGACGAAATTCAAACATACAAACTCCACATACTGTAGTTATCACCCCAGATCTGGAATTGAACCCAGAGGCCCGAGCACAGAAAAGCAAACCTGTCTGTCATCGTGCCACCTAGGTTTTGTATATAACAAACATAATCGCTACCTTAAAGTGCCATAATTGCAAGCTTAAAAGCAACAAAATGTGAGAACTGCACAAATGTCTGAATATTTTTGCAAGGCAAAGTATATTCAATATACTCCTCCGTCTTCTTCCCTGTAGATGGTGAGCATAGAGGTGTTAATGAAATTATGTACTGATATCAATGTTTTTTATATTATTATTTTAGATGTATTACTGCATTTTCTAATAAAATGCAACCATTTCATTCTTAAGAAGGAAACATTTCTCTGCCTGTATATACTGTACTTAATATACTGTATACTAAACTTTTCATGCATGCACTGTATGAATAAATCTGCTTGACCTCCACTGAACCACTTCTACTAAAGAATCTCTTTACACATACTTATCTGCCAGTTAATTAGCCAATTAGGTTAAAAGGATACCCGGCTTTTCTGTTCCCTGGCTATGTAAACTGGAGAACAAAAAGGGAAATGGGCAGAGTTTATACAGCAGCTAATGAAAACAACTTTTTGGCTAAGACCGAATTGAAAGTTTCCAATTGTACAAAACAGACTGAGCTGTGAGGCCAGTAGAGGCCAAGAACATTCACTTTATTCACTTGAGTTTTATTAGAGTAGCAGTCTATATACTTAATTAAAGGCAGTGATGTACGACCCATGACATCAAAAATATGATTTTCCGTTATTTAAATAAACCCCACTGACTTTAATACAGTGCTGTGGTTACAGGTTAATCAGATTAAATATTTTCTATTGTACAGTACATGAAAGGGAAGGTAAATTGTGTATCTATCAGGTACTGCAGGAGTTCAAATTATGGGCTAAACTTTAACTTGATTATTGATTTAACGTGATTATTTTATCGGAGTCCTCAGACTTCTATAGTTCTAATACAGGCTTGGCATCTGGCGTTTTATATTTGAGACTTTATTAGATTCATTGGAAAACCTACAATATATGTAAATACTTCCACCAGAAATCGATAATATGATGATATTGATGAGTACATTAATCAAAACATACTATAACACATACTTTTACCAAACAGCTCTTAGGTCCAGGAAGCAAATGGAGCCTGTGGTGTCTTTTGTGTGGAGTTTGGAATTCTCTTCATGGCGTTTGTTTTTTCTCTAAGTAGTAATTGAAAATGTATGAATAGAAAACATGTTAATATATGCTGTGTATTCTATATGTATTCTGAATTCATATAGGGCACAATAATGTCTTGCACTTGATACCTGTAGTTGTGATGTTGTACAAAAAGGCACTGAAATTACTCTTCCCAAGGTAGGCCTGCTCTCTCAGGCTGAAATAGTTCTAGTTACAGTAAAGACATTAAGTTATGTAATATAACTCATTTGCGTTAGTGCAAAGTTATACTAAGGAGGAAATAGAAAAGTAGATAATGGATTACTTCAAAGTACAGTACAGTAATATAATCAATAAGGTAAAAGGTGAAATATGCTTCCTAGATAATACCAACGAGCCATGTCACCTATGTGAAAGGCAGTAGCGACAGTAAGTGCTGCTGGGCTACAGACAAAAAAATCTTACACTGTGGTATTTGTGCCAGTGCAATTATACTGATATGGTGAGGTATTAAACTCCATTGCATACAGCAATTCCTCACCATCATTGCATTATTAGGTAATAAACATTGCATGTTTAATACACAACACACACTTTAGTTTTCCCCTCCGCAGCTAATGAGAATGTGATCCTCATATGCATACTGTATACTGTACATCATGTACAATGTCACTTTTTTTGTTGCATGGCAAAGAACTCTTTCCTACATGAGACATTCGATGGCTAGTTAAACCACATCAAACTATTGTTTAGAGTAGTCAGAAGAAAGTTAATATGCAGTTTATTCTGCTGATTGACTTTCAAATGAGAACTTAAAAACGAAAAGAAACCCAGACAATGCAAAGCAATTCTAAAGAGATGGTAAGTTGTGTATGGATGGAAAATACCATGATTTGCATTTTCCCCTGAAAAATCATTCGTCTTGAGATAGCTTCACTTTCTAATTAACATTTAAAGATGTGAAGTGCAGATTTCATGTTTCTTGGGCTATAAATGCAATCTCCCAGGACCATTTTTGAGACTGTCTAGTCAATTAAGTTAAGTTAATTGCTTGAAGTAATTTAATTGACTGCAATGCATGCAGAATTTTTCACTGTTTAAAACATACAACTATAATTTCAAATTATCTATGAAAATATATCTCTTGTATATCATATGAGTACAAAACTCAAAGGTATTAAATAATATAAAGTCGATAATGTCTGAATCTATTTGCATATGAAGACTGACATTTTTTTCTGTAAATAAATGTGTCCTAGAGCTGCTATTCAAGCTGCACACCCTCTTATAAAATGCTGAATGTTATTAAATGGATCTGAATATTACAGGCGAGACCTCTTAAAAGATAGCAAAACTAGTAAAAGTAATCAAATGAAAGCTATATTTCATATGAAATTTCGTGGTTGATTTTATTACATACTGAAGCTTCATAAAATCTGTTTTTAGCAATTATTGTTCAGTGTTATAGCAAATTTCAGTTACCTGGATTTTTCTATTTTAACTGAAGACATGAGGGTAAACATGAGGTGATGTTTACTTTGATAACCAGATGAGGATTTTTATTTTTATGCTAGCAATTAAGAAACTACCCCTTTACAGGTAGTTGCCATTAGGCTGCACAGATTTGAAGTGTGTGAATTACGAATTAGGGAGGTGCTGAGAAAGAATTATTGTAATCCTCTTCTGAAGTGACAAAAGGAGAGATCAAAATATCAGCCGAGTCGTGATACAGACAAACACGAACAGGTGCAATATATCATCAGCAATAAAACATAGCAGAATGTACAGAAGTAATGGCAGGAGGGATCATCAGCAGTAAGACCTCTACATTCTTACTAGGCTGAACTGTGTTTCTTAATATTTCTTAATATTAAATGTCACCAAGCAGTCTTGCAGGCTCCTGTTGTCCTTATTAACAGCCATCGGTGGCTTTACCTTTCTCAAAGTGATGGCATCACATCCAGTGGGGATCTGTGTTAAGAAGACAGCTCTGTTATTACAGTGTGCCTGCTCCCCTAGGCTTGGATGAAAATTAATAATTTACTGAATTCAGTCTGCAAATACCTACCTTTCTTCCCAGAGCCCTCAATAAAAGGAGATGCATTTTGTATTATTCAAATTACATCCAAATAATTTGAATTTAATTTTCTTGTCAACATAAGACAATCATCAATGTAAGAAGAGCACCCCAGCTCTCTGTCTTTGTTCTTTCCATGATTCTTTTGGTAATTACTATCTTTTTTCCTTTTGCCGTACACTGCTTGCTGTTGAGAGGTGTGACAAAAGACCCTGTGTTTTAAGTGAGACGTGTCACAGCAGTTGTAATAATAAACTGATTCCCAAAATGAGATGTAAAATAATATCCACTTAATTAAATCATCCAATACAAAAAGTAGGCTAAACATTTGCAGGAAACAAATTAACCAAGTTAAATTTGAAGAGATTTCATATAATTTACAGGAGAAACTTAATGAGTATAGGAATGTCTGGGGCCCATTAGAGACACACGTGCATGGCACTGGAGAATTTTTTTTCAAAAATGAGATAGTGGAAAAAAATAAAAATAAAATAAACAAGTCCTCCAAAGTTGGGGGGGGGGGGTTGAAGTGGGTTTAAAAAGAGAGAAAAAAAAGAAATAGCCAAGATTTAAAGCTTCACGCAGTCTAACAGTTCAATACAGGTTTTGAACAAAAGAAAAGTTATGTCTCTCTTACAGGTAAGCCTCCATCAAACTGACAAGTCACTCACAATGACCAGGTTTAAATACTCTAAGGCTAAGCCCATCTCTAATTCCCCCTGATGGACAAGTACAGTAGGTTTCCATTTTCCTAGTGGTCAGTCAGGCTATAGCCATTACAAGAAGCTGGACCACACATAAGACAAAACACAACAGAAGACAACTGTGGATTCATGACATAAAACACTCAGGGGCAATTAAAACATGTAATGCCATACATAAACAATATGATTAATAATACATACAGTATTGTTAGGTATTAATATTTGTATTTAATATTATTATTGTGTATTGGTAAGTATTCATAATATTATTCTGTTTTCTATGCGTTCTGGTATTATGATCCTATTCTGAGCAGGTGAATAAATGTATGTATAAAGATCATGTGTTAAAGCAAAAACCAACAGCAGTATTTCAAAACAGGGGCACATCATCCTCAGTTTTAGACATATGTACACTGGCCACAGGCTGTGCAAGACAGATCCCAATCGAACCTGATTGCAGACTGCTGTAAAACTAAGAATTGAGTTTCTGAAACAGATTGTATTCTAAGTTATGTGTGAGGAAAAAAAATATTTATCAATTTGTTCTGTTCTGCAGAAGTTAGTGTGAAATGTACCACATGGAGAATGAAGGATTTTAAACTCCTATGTGTTCATGATGTAAATACAGCAGGTAGAACTGACAAGTAAATACAGCAGGTAGTTACCATAATGAGTGGTAAGCTACTGTCACAGTCTTCTGGTTTTATTTCTTAATATATTATGGTTAATTAACTGTAATAATTATTTGCGTAAATTAACTGTAATAATTATTTGCGTAATTGTTTAAACTCATCTTTTTTTTTTCCTAGGCTGAAAGCAGTACTGTGTATAACCAGGAGGACTCCAGCATGGACATGCCTGCCCATGATGTAAATTTGCTACTGTAGTTATCCAGACTTCTACCACACAGCCTGTCAGAGGATTCTAGGGATCAAGGTGTATTGGGAATCATGTTAAAGAGCATGAAAGGGAAACCAAGTGAGAGGTGGACTTTTGTACGGCACAGGTTGAGACTGTCAAATGCCACAGGGCTTGTCAGCATGGCAACAGTAGAGGGCTGGATGAGAATCCAATCCTTTGCTTAGGGGTTTCCTGTTTTTTAGGAGAACTAGAGCTGATAAAAGGTAAGAAGGGGGAGGAGGGATAGAAAGTTACTGGGAAGTTATTTCAATCATGCTTCTTAAGAATATTTTCATGTTAAAATGGCATGGACTATTACTTAATAACGGCTATAAACACATTTTCTAATTGAAAGAGAGGCAGAGCGATTTGACAATCTAAATACGATGCAATTGCATTTCATCCATGCCAAATTCCTGATGCAGTGGAGCCTGAGTCCTGAGGAGATTACTTTAACCTTTTCTCCATCATCACTTGAGCTCTACCATGGTTGTACTGGCAGACTAATCCTAAAACCTATTTTAAAAAATACTGGTACTGCAGTAAAAAATGGAGAAAGTGTAAGTGTTTAATTCTGATTTATCCTTGAGCCCATTGGGAAATCAGAACTCAGGGGATGGTGAATCAGAATCCACTGTCTGTCCCTGTGCTATTCATTTTGATCCAACTGCTTGTACTTTGGTGTCGCAGTACAGTATATGGTTGGTTAGCCAGCAAGGTAATACCTATTAAATGTTAAGTGACTGTAGTTTCAACAAGTGAATTCATTCCACTTAGCAGCATTCCTAGACCTGTGATTCCTTGTTTGTTTTTCATTATAAGATTCTGAATTCCACTTGTAAGTACTATATGACTCACGTGACTCTGTCCCTTCATTGACCATTGCACAGCACACAGTAAAAGATTACAACACTTCTCCTGCACCCTCTCTTCCCTTGATTTTTTTCTGACTTTTTCCCCCATTTTTCTGAGTCAGATGTAGAATAACACATCTTTCTACAGATTTTCTAAAAAAGCAGATTCCATTGTGTCATACCCTGTACATCACAAAATATCACCAGGACAGTTTTTGAGCAATTATTTCCAATGCCAATCTAAAACAACTGCACTCTAAACAGTATATACAGTACCATAAAGAAAGTAAAAATCAGTGAATCTCTGCTATAGCTGTTAACTATGGGAAAACTTGCAGTATCAGAACATGGTGTTGTTTATAACAGAATCACAATCAATATTATAAGTCATTACTTTTACATCTAAAAATAACAAACACTTTTCAAGACGCACACTGATCAACCTTAATCCTCAGTGTTTCAATCAATTACAACACCATCTTATTTTCAGATTGTATCTTATTTGCTTGTATGTTCAAGAAATGAGGCTTTGGTGCCCAGCCAGCTTTTGGAAAGCAATAAGTGACAACATGATACAAAGCAGTACTGTGTTTTCCAACTCTGTGTAATGGCAATCAGAAGGCTTCTATCTCCGGAAACTCATTGAGACATTGCTGCTGTCTTTGAATGCCTTCTGATCTACAATATCAAAAAAGTAACAACTTTGGTTCCTCAGAGAGGAAAAGCAATTGTATATCTAATACTAGCCTAATGCTTTTCCCTCTACAAAAAGCCATTGAGGTGCTCTGACAGGCTTTCCCTCCATGCTCATTAAAGCTCTCAGAGTAATCCTGCTACAGTATGTCAGAGAGGAGGGTACAATACCTCCCATTCCCCAAAGCATTAAAATCCTATTAAAACACCTTTGCTGTATCACACCTCATTGTGCAGCTACCGATGAAGTGTGAATGGAATGCAATTTATCACCATTGCTCACCTGTTATTCTGAAGTCAGAAGAACACACCTGTGTGTCTCAGTGGTGCTCCCACTGCTTGTCCCAAATTTAACAAAAGGAGAAAGAAATTCAGCAGTACTTTCCTGTTTCATTCATTTAATTCACTTACAATAAAATTAATTGCTGTTAAAATAGGAAAACCTTTTACAACTATAGATCAGTGTTTTTACACAATAGTATTTAATTACACAATTTCCAAATCTGACAGTACAGTAGACATTGTACAATGCCTTGTTAACTGAAATTAGCAGCTGCTCACCCAGTAGTTCAAATTAGTCTATTCTTGAAACCTTCATGTCCAGCAAAATGGTTTGAATCATTTGCCTGTACTGTTTTCATTATGATCACAAAGTTGAAAATTAGCAACGATCTGAAATAAAATTAATCCAAAAATAAACTAATCCAGATGCATACAGTACATTCTGTATGTTTAATCCTCCATATTCAAATAAAGACTAAAATCTGAATACTTTGAAATAGACAATTTGTCTTCTCTTAACATTAATAACGTGTGATTGTACATCATAGCTATGCAAAAATCTTCATTATTGTTCTGATATTATTCTGTAAATAATTTATCTAAACTCTATTGCAATATGGATTACAAAATTGAAACACTGCTAGAATAAGGAATATGTGCCAGAACTCCTGCTCCTGGATTAATTTATCCACAGCGTTTAGATGGGTTTATGACAACTAGTCTATAAAGCTGCTGATAAGCAGATGTCAAGAGATGCACTCAGCAAAAGAAGACCTATAAAAACATTGATAAAGACAAATGTCAAAACATTTTTGTTACCAGTCTTAATATTGCTTTGCTTAAACTTCATCTTGCTTGAAGTGCATGGAAGAGAGAGGAGGGCAGGCCTGAGTGAGTCAGTTGTGAGTACTTGTCATGTTGCCTGAATCCTTTTCAATGCAATCAAAATCACATTAAACCAAACAAGAACTGAGCAACGCTGTTCAAGATCACAGTTCCTGGAGTTTCTATAAATATATCAGAAAAAAATTAAAAAGCAGACTGAGTAGCCACCATTTTGACTTACAAGATTGTGTACATCCGGTGATATTCATTTCTAGAACAGTTTGTCAGCCACCGCAGCTGCAATGAATCACATCAGCACACATTTGTTCAGTATTTCAGATCTGGCGAAAGGCAGGCGCCTGCTGCTTGTTGGGAAGGAGTTCTGCTCCTTACTGGCAGCTCAGTCCGGCCGTGCCAGCAGCAATTAACCTACAGGAACGTTGGGAATGACAGCTAGGTGATGGGACGGCAGACAGCCCTTCCGTCTCTCCATCTCTCTCGCATGCACATGCAAACATTGGCTTTTCCTCCTTCTCTCTCACACTTCCTATCTACCCCCTGCGTATCTCTCTCATTCTGAGCTCTCTTCCTCTGTTTGTACTACTGTAACCCCTTTCCTCTCCCCCTCCTTCTCACTCTTTTGCACTTTGTCTCTCCTGCACACAAACATTCATCCTCTCCATCCTTCTCACTTGCTTTCTCTCTCACCTTCTCTGTGTAAAAACATTTCTTATCATTCTCCTTCTCTGTGTCTTACTCAGTCAGCTTCCTAATTTTTCTCACCCTTTTGTTTCTCTCTGCCTGTCTAGTGACAGAACACAGTACACCTGAATTCATAATGGTTCAGACTCACTGATGGCAGGAAGCTGAAAACTCAACACACAGTCCTCTTAACTGCCCTTACCCCTCTTCTCCTTCCTTAGGAACATGTATGCTTATTAAGTAGCCTAAGAAAGACAAAACATCAAAGGATTGGCATGTTAACAGTGCAGGGACATCAATACAACCAGCTTCAATGACAGAAATCTGCAGGTGCTCTCTCTAGATCATTCATGTACCTACCACAAGTCTCAAATGCTTCATTTCTAACAGCTATCCAATTATTAGTGTGAATCAAAAGACTATGAAAAAATATATTTTGATACACTATTTATACAGTAAAGTAATATAAATACAACAATATATGCATGTTTATAACCTTATATACTGTAAGTTTATACATTTTCTATGGATACTCTACTACACCAGGAAACTTATCAGTATCATTAGTTTTGAATCGGAAAGTAGGACTTTTCTTCAGAAACTCTGAAGTTCAGCCAGATTGTTAAGAGATTAAGCACAATGAACACAAATGTGTATGAATATACAGTGATATAATGTTTATTTTCCATAATTATTCAACACTTCCAGGCAAAATTATGTAAAACTGTATATAGTAGCTTGCTACAGTTACTAGGAAAAAGCAATGTGAAACTGCACCACTGACAAAATAACATTGTTTAATAAGAAATATTTATTTTATTAAAATTATTATCAGTTTGGTTCTACTGAACCATACCAATATCTAGTGCCTGCATATGTGTTTTATATGTGTACGTTGTAACTAAAATACATATGTAAGTATATGCAGACTTATAAACCATTACACCCCCAAGCTGTATTATGTATGTTGTGTACACTTTACAGTATATATAAAGTAGAATTAGAAACTGTGTATGCATTTACAAGGTTTTTAAATCTTGGGTGTATACATTTACATTTGAAGACAGGTAGAGATGAATTCCATCTCCTTATCTACTTTATGCAATATGATGTGGGTCAAAAATTACGCATTATGCAAAGTACTTTGAAGTGCACTGCCATTTAAAGGAGTGCATGAGCTCTTGTTACAGGAGACACGGTAGCCTTTTTCTACATGATAAGTACCAGCAGTACATAACCTCAACAGAAATGGTTACTCAGCATAATGAAAACTCACTGAAGCTTAATTTGAGCAGTGTTACAGTGAATGTATTTCCAGATTTGAAAAGCATTTCATTTTACAACACAGTTAAAATTGTTTCACATTTGTGTTAGTGCATATTAAAAATGAGAATGGAATGCTAATAATGTGCAATTCCACATCTTACATTTACTAAGTCCTTCAAGCAATGCATATTTATATTGGAATACAATCTTTTTGCAACCATTTTTTGTGTGGATGTCATTAGGATGGATAGTGACACACTATTGCTTTGGAAAATCTAAAAATATGAGGGACAGTCAGCACTGAAATGTACTGTCAGCCTGATTTTCCCTTTTTAGATGATAGCACAACCTTGAAATCCTTGAATAATACACAATATCCAGGGTAATAAAGTAAAGACATTTGATGTTACAGTGAAGGGAAGGAACTCCAGCATGTTATGTTATTAACAATGTGTTAGTGGTCAGAAATAACAACTGGACTCAAGTTATGGTTTCACTGCTTGATACCATAACTGGCCTCTTCCATGACATTATCTTCATCATGATCATTGTATAATTACTTATTATACTTATAATTTATTACAACATAACAATCTTACCAAAAGCTCAAAATACAAATTATTGAGTAGACGTTGAGTGTCAGCTATGTCAAACACAAAATGTGCAGTGACAAAGCCAGTGAAAATAAAAGAATTTCATGAAATTACACCATGGATGAAATGGTCTGTTTGGCTGGTTATATCGTTCCTTTGGACATTAAAACCATATTTCCGGTGGCTTTTTTCCTTCCAGTTTGTTGTGGCTGAGAGCACTGCAACAACAATGGGCTAAAATTGTGGCTACAGAAAATGGACTTTCTTTTATTATGGTTTAAACAAAGAATACAAGATCTAATAAAGTTTTGTCAATGAGAAATGCATTTCACAAACCTTTTGAGTTTTATACAAGTCTCAGCATAAACAACTTCAGCTGTCTTTATATTAAAAGACAATTAAAACAAAGCATTGAAACAGAAAGTCACTGAAGCTTAATTTGTGCAATTTAGCACAAATTAAGAAATACAAGTCTCCCTGAGGTATACTGTACAGTATATGAAATTTAAAGGAATTTTGCTCAATATGAAAAGGTGCCAAGAATGTAAATATTTTTCTTTATTATTTTTCAGGAAGAGAAAAGTTTCTGAATACAAATAAAAAAATGTACAAATGCAAAAGAATATACAATTAAGCTCAAATGACAAAATAACTCAAATTGTTACACTCAGTATATACTGTAGCGTCTATCTCATTGCTCTGCCTTTACAGTGTATTCAGCTGTAGATCTATTTTAAAACATACCATTAAAAGAAAGAATGCAATCTTTATAAGAATGTTTTCAGTGCACTAAGTCATCATATCTATACACTTGCTTTTCATTAACTTCACAATTCAATATCTTTCCTTAAAATACCTATTGAAGCTGCTTATTTCTAACATATTCTACTGCAGTTTGCCCCACAGTCACGTTTAGCCTATCCATGATTAACTTTAATATTGATCTCCTTTCATGTGTTTTTATTACCGAGGTCACTTACTCCATTTCACAAAAACAATCTTGTCATTTTTCTTCTCTAGCAGAATGATTAGTATAATTCTTCTCATTGTGCTTTGCTTATTTTATTTTGTTACAACATGATTATGTATAGTTTTTACTCTTCAGTTATGAAAATGTCAGACTGCCTGCCACAGATCCTCACAATGACAACCAACCAATAATGAGGCTTAATTGTGTGTATCAGAATGTATGAGAAATGTCAGGTGTCATATATATTAACTCATAGTAAAAGATGAATTATTCCAAACTGCTGTGCAATTGTAACTTTATGTACTGATAAATTAATCGCACTGAAGAAATATGCATTGTTGTGGGCCTCATAAGGCCTCGCCATTGTTGAGCACTGAGACTACAAACACTTTCTCATCTTTTACTGTCGGATTATTCTTGAAATTACATGACAGCTATATAAAGCTGAACAGTCATGACATTAAATAATGGCCAAAAAATTAGCGTCAAGCAGGACCTGAAAGATATAACCATGCAGGGAGCTGATACTTGTACCACAACTGAAAAGTATTGTAAATAAGGATGATTTAAGTATTTTAGCAAGTGTTTAAAGTATAAAAGTATAAAATATTGCTAATAAATGCAATGCGAAGACCTCACATAGCCATTTACTACCAAGTTCTACTGGGTATCGCATTTAATCCAAAGGGGAGGAAAGCATCTAGTTATACTGTAAAACCTCAGAGGAGTGTTTGTCTAGATCTCCTTCAGTTATTCTTGTCTTGTATACTCTGTAGCCAATACTCTCTCCCCCATATCCACCACCACCTGGTTCACACTATATTTATGGACTTCCCATTTACTCCAAAGTACACACAAGATTAAAAGGTAGTCCTGTTACTTGATGGGTTTCAATGCTGTAGTGGGGATGGGTATTGGACTATAAATACACTATAAATGCAGCTCATTTGCAAATGTGAATATTCTATGCACACGCTCATATTTTTGCAATCTATTGCAGTATGGAAAGATAATAGAAAGCAGAGAGCAATTAGCATGCACTTTTTAACAAGCAATGAATCCACATAACCACAGTCCTGATTATGTTAATCCTCTGTGGCAGATGAGAAGCCTATAACCTGAAGCCTGTGAGTGCAGATGGGGCTACCATCTATGAAAATGATATGTTTACTGCAATCCGGCAATGTAGTGCATCACTATAAAACAGTGAGTTAAGGTACAGACAGCAGCCAAGTCAGAAAACGGATTCTCCGACAATCTTCCTTGACTTTCATTTTGATACCACCAATGAACTGCACAAATAAAACTTTTTTTTTTCAAAATGTTGACACTCTATTTCTTATCTGAAGGTTTTGAATATTTATTCTGAGAAATGTCTTTGCCGGTGTTTTTTTTTTTTTAGCTTTCTGCACTAGCTGAATTCTGATGATGGACACTTCTTCTTCAGGTCTAATCATGTAAAGTATACTTTGGAGTATAGCTACTGCAATATGGATCCACTGTTCTTTGCTATTACAATGAGTCAATCTTAATATAGAGTCTGTGTAGTACATGTGAGAGCAAAACACAGTAGCAGATGGCCTGCCACAAAGCACTGAGACAAATCACTTCAGTGTTAGGGTGTTTTTATCTCATAGCCACCTACCATCTAAATCCAAAATTCCCACAACACCAATGCAATAATGGCATCCCATTACCACACAGAATTTCCATAAATCACAATGGCAGAGCTGCAATTGAGCTTCAGCTGCTTCTCACAGGGGAGGGATGGGGCTTGTTCCCCTTACACTAGAGAACAGAAGTCTGCCACTTTATACAATATATCTCCATGCTGACTGTGCTTTTTGTGACATGAAAGTAAATAAGCAAGCCAGGGAGACAAAAATCAAGACAAACGAAACACACAATTACAGCAGCCTCATCGAAGTTTTTTTGTTTGCTATATTGTATGGAGTATTCTGGTAAAACAAGATTCCTGTGCTATTTTAATCCCACTCCCAATGTAGGGCAATAGATCATTACAGGTTTCAATTTGCTACTCATCACCATTCTAATTCCAGGATGATTATTCTCTTCATATAAAGTCCTGGAATAAACACCAAACTATTGCACCATTCAAAGTTCGCCACAGAGACATGTAATATTCACAAACTTTGGTCTGACACATTTCATAACTCCCAGAATGCAAATCAACAACCCAATCATATTCCAGGAGACAGACGCAAATCAGTAAAGAAGATGTGAAAGATGAACATTTAAAACAGTTGCACCAATATGAAAGTTTGTTCCCAGGGAGTAGCCTAGACTGTAATATCAGGACCCAACAGGAACTCTGAGAGACCTGTCTTTAGCTGTGGTAGGAAAATGAAATAAAACACTACAGTCCAAGAAGCCTTCTTAATCATCTCCATTCAGCTGTCATTTTCCCCACAGGCTGAATTCATGTCTATACACAAGCAATGTGTCTCCATCTGCTTTCAATAAAGTCAAACAAAAGTACTAATGTCCCTTTTTCCTGTTCCCATTTCTTTATCTGATTTGTGTAATTAATGGTTTTGGCTTTCATTATATTTATTTTCGCCTCTGCACTGTCTTATGATAATATTCTTTTTATGGAAGTTGAGATGGTGGGTGGTGGAGGAAGATGCTATAATGATATGCACACCAGTACAGCTACAGTATATAAACAAGATCAACAGCAGTGACAATTACATTCAGATAGTCTGAAAAATAATTTTGGGATAACTACTAAGGTGTAGTGGCTAAAACCATGTATAGTTTACTATTTCTATGCCAAACTTCATGTCTGAAGAGATTTAAGTCTTGTACATGGTACAATGTACTCACACAAGATTGTAATCTTCAGGTAGATGGAGGGAAGAGTGGGGAACATTTAGTTTCAACATCTGCGGCTCCCCAGAGCTTCAAAGCAAGAAAGGAACTGAGGAGTTCTTGGAGTTGTATTGGATCTGAGACACACTGATCAAAGGAATCATCTGGTTTACCTTGGTTAATTAAGTATTTGGTAAATCATTAACTGTTATCAACAGTCCAGGACCACAGGATAAAGGACAGCAGAGAAAGAGAGAAGGCAGAAGACGAGGCGAAGAAGAGGACAAAAGAGAGAAAAGGGAGCCACTGGAGGCAAGAGGTCCTCATCCAAATCCACCATAAAGCCCAGATTCTGGTTATGTATTTGAACCTTGTTAAGAAAGCTTACCATTCTGTTGTTGTTACGAAACTCTGACTCCTGCATAACAAATCCCCAGGTTAAAAACCATTTCTCCTGGTTATAAGATGTATGTTTAGAATATTGAAATAGGGTTCCCATTCACTTTGTAGCACCTGGATTTATAAAGTGAAATATTACTGTGGGTCGTATTCTGTTCAGTTTAGAAGGCATGTTTATCTCTCTTGTTGACCTTTGCAGGTGTCATGTAGAATGTCTGAATACTTTATTAGCAGTCCAAGTTTTTCTGGTTGGTCAGGCTGTAGGCCTCTGAGACGTCTTGTTTGTAAATAGAGTAATAAAGAGTATGTTGTATGTTTTGTTGTTTATTATGTATGTTATTGTCATTATAAACAGATATTTGTTTAACCGAGTGTGCCTGACGTATTATTCTTTTCATTAAGGCTTTGCCAACAAAGAACAAGAAAGATCTCATGTGCCTCTGATCATACTGTACCAACCTCAGGTACTGTATATTCTTGTCATATCCTTTACAATATGGGATATACTAATTTATCATTAACATTTATTTTAAACAGATATTTAACATTATTTATTACAAATATTAAAACAATAATTTAATTATTGGTTTACACGCTCTATTTTATGTAATTCAATATTTTTATAAACATATATTTGTACAGTAGCTGAATTTTGTAATATGAGAGAAACATCTCTGCAAACATGTTCTGCAAATAAAAAACAGAAGTGAAATATATAGAGTAAAGACAGTTACTTAATATCTACACTGACTGTCAATTATACAGTAGATACATAAGTGTGTAAATAGAATTTGTAGTTAATTAAACTGCAATCTTACAATTTTATCAATCCACTATCTCTTTTACCAGTAGTAATAATATGAATATAAGAATGGTTACCAAGTATAGGAGGTCATATATAGATGGTAAGATAGCTCATTCCACAAATCTTTGTGTAGAAAAAGTACCTCCTGTTACTTGTTTTAAATACACTTTCACATAGATTCCACTTGTGCCCTCTGTTTTGTGTTTCACTGTTAATCTTGAAGAAACCTGTGGTTTGAAAAAGTTGATTGACACTTGGCAAAATGCATTCAAAATTACAGACATCCCTACCTGAGTTGTATTCTGTAACTGTTATTACAGTATGTCATTGAATTTAAGTGTTCTAAAAGGACAGGTTTCTGCTTTACCCTTTCTTTACAATCTGGCATTTGACCTTTAAAGAGGTCAGCATGTTCATTCTACCTTTATTTGAAGTCAACTAAGAACATTCCAGGAGTGGCTGACAAATATTTTTATTTGTGCTACTGTATATACTGTACCCATACCAATGCTCTCTATTTTCAGTATTGTAAGGTCTACCCAATAAATTGATAGTAGTAGAAGTACAGTGTATGTCTATATCAATATTACTTCAATAAGATTCTCATCTGTTACTACCACTTCAATACTCATTTCCATACTGCACTGGAAGTTAATTTTGTTGAATTTTCTGTCCTCGTGTCCACACTGCTTATCCATAACTTATCCTGTCTAAGCAAGCATAGCTCTTGGATTTCCTCATGAATGTCTCAGCAGCTGGTAAAAAGGGTTTAAATCCTTAAGCAATACACAGACAGTCAAGCTCTTTTATCCCAGTAAATGGTTGTGTCTTTTTTGCAGTTCCATTGTCTAAAACATATTCATCAAATTATCGCTTAGCAGTAAAAATCTTAATCCTGGAGTGGCTTTATTTTCTAAGGTGGAGCCAGAAGAGAGTCATTTTGGGCTTCACAACAGGATTTTAACTGTGTATATACCACAGAATAAACTATGCTAAAAGGGTGCATTTGGTGTCTGTGAGCCTACTCCACTCCACTGAAATAGGAGTCAAATTGGATTTTTAATCTGAATATGCATATAGGGTAGGGTGTCATGATCGTAAACCCCTCCTCTTAAGGACTCTCCAGCCCTTCCTAGTTTATTATTTATCCCCTGCACCTGCCTCCGGTTCCAACCCCCATCCTATAAAAGCCAGACGTTCCCGCCAATCTGGGCTCAACTTTGGAAGACGGACACCCGGAAGCCCGCCTACCCGCGAGTCCAGGAGCAACTCGATGGCATAGGCTTCACAACGGTGTCCTGAAAACCTGAGTCCAGGACTGGGAGTGCCTGGCCCCATATCCCCCTTTTATTACCCCCGACCCTTCGCCAGATCCTGCTTCAGCTTTTAACTTCGTTCGTCTGTGTCAGATTGGATCACCCGCTTTGGACATTGGCTTTCCCAGGATATTCTAACGGACTCCCTTGGACTTGTTTGCCCTGGACACACCTCCAAGCACAAGCGCACCTTGGGCACACCCCCTGTTATTCTTTCAGCCCCTATCCTAGTCTTTTTTTCCTGTGTTTTCTCACTTCCTTCCGGATTGTGCTGTCTGTATAGGGTCCTGAAATACACTTCGTAACACAGGGCTGAAATCCAAGGTGAAAACTGAGCATCAGCAAAGCACAGCATTTGTAATGATTTACAATTAAACATAATAATTGTTAATCTTATTTAATTCTTCTCAAAATCCATTGCTTTTTTTTCTGTCCCTGCTTGACCTTTTTAATGTACCTAAACACTCACTATGTTCTTAATATACAGTATAAGAAGTTGTATGGATTACATTTTTTTCTTCTGAATACAAAACAAATAATTTAATCGTTTTTAGACAACAGGCAAAAAAGAGCTCATTTACACTTAAAACGGAGTGTCTAAGATAGGTTCTGCATCCTAATTGCTTTTGAAGTAATTTCATTTCAATATTGGAACAGAACTGCCTAATTTTAACTTCAATTAAAATCCAATCTATGCTAATTAAAACCAAACAAAAAGGAATGAATCCAGATAAGTGCAATTAAAAACCATTAAGATCAAAATGTTTGCATTTACTGAAAAAAGCTTCTTAAAAACAGTGAAAAATATAGATTATTAAAGACACATTTCATGGCAACATTCTTTCTTTGTTCTTTTTCTTCCAGCAATTTTCCGCACAAGAGCACTTTTTATTCTTGGAGTTGTAATTAACAGATATTAGCTTCTAAAGTTCTTCTAATTTGGCTCCTTGAGAAGAAACAGGTAGTCAACACAAAATGAATGAACAAATTAGGTGGATTCATTCTCACTCCAGGAATTAAGGCTGGCAAGCAGTGCAGCTTTTACAGAAACTCTCTCCATTGTTTATGATTGCATCTTGTGTGTTAAGCTTAAAGGCGGTAAAGAAAGGAATGGTTTAGTCCAACCAATTTCTGAAACAACTGAGTTGCAATAAGACGTTAATAATGCACTGAAAGCACGTCAGACTAGAACACATGTCAAGGCTCTGTACAGTCATTTTCATATGACAGGAAGACCTATGTATAGGCAGCTGAAGATATAGACAAGAGGAACTAGAAGTCTTAAAGGTCTTAAAGGTAACTGAATATCCAATCATGTACTGTAGTATAAATCAAGTCATGCATGTGTACAGCACCACAAGCGCCTCTGCCAAGTTTCCACAAGAAAATATAATTTAGGCAGGAGCAGGAACTACCTCTAGTGTAGTTCAATCCAAAGATTAAATAGCATAAATTATGTAAAAAAAATACTTTACTAATGTTGTATGCTACTGAATTGATAAGGTGAAGAAAAGTGAATACTACAGTATATGTGTGTAATGTGTGTAACACCAATATGTGTGTGTATTGGTGTTAAGTGGCTGCATTTTCTTATTTAGTCATGTTTGTGTTTCTTTTTCATTTTGAGAACTTTGTTATCCTTTATGAAAATAACCTTCACATTTCATAAAGCCATACATTTCAAAACCAATACACACAGAACACAGAATTAACAAATTATTATAAACCATTGAATTACCAACTATTTCTCAAGCTATCAATGGTAAACATGGTAGTAAATCATCCAGTATTCCAAGGACAGGAATGACTTAGAGGTAGATGGCAAAGAAAACAACAAATGTGTTCAATACGCCAACAGTGTGTGCAATATGCAAAATACCAATTTGTGGTATTTTGTTGGGACAATATAATGTATATCCCAACAAGATGCACAGTGATAAATAAGATGTACTTATTCACAACTGTAAAAGTTCTATAACTGATGAACATGCACTTCCTCAAATTGCAAAACAAGACATAAACATACCGGCTGGCCTGTGCGCTGTTAGGAATGTGGAATGGCAGATGTAATCCAACATGTGCATTGCAAGTGTCACTAGTTTTCATTATAAATGAACTCTCTGTGACCCCCTGTGAATTATGTTTTTTACTCCCAAGTTCTCATGTATTAATATTTTATGACAGAGAGGGAAAAGGTGACACAGATGGATAACACCATCACCACACATGGGAATTGCAGTTAATTCAGTGCAGGTAAAGCATAGCCTCGTCAAGGGAAGAGACTACTCCACTGAAAGGATTAAAAGACTTTACATCTACTCGGCAGAATCCCAAAATAGAGTTAAGCAGGAGGTACGTGCAACATTGGGAAATCATTCTTCAACAGAACTGAAAAACCATTGCATTGCAGTTCACCAGAACTGAAAGAGCAATCTTCTATTTCATAAATCATGAGAGCTTTTAAAGAGAACACCTGAAACAACTCTCAAAATGTATTGTATTTGCATTTCTGTATATTAAATTCGTAATCTATGTTCTCACAGACATAACAATATTGAATAGGCACTCATGCAATCTGTATCATATTTGTTCTTGCAAGCCTCAATACACTTTTCTTTGTGTTTGTTATTAGAACAAATATGCGCCAAAAAAAGATTTAGGAGTTTTGTAACATTCCTGACGTTCTACATATATTCTATAGAAAGACGTTCTAACAGAATCTGTTGCAAAGTCCACAGGACTTGCAATAAAGTTCTCCCAAAAAACATTATTTGTGAGAAGAAAAACTGCCAGTTCCTTATGACTGACATATGAAATAAATCTGAAAACTACAATAAAAAATATAAAGCAAAATGTGTCATTTCTCTTCAAATGACAGGATGTAATGTACATTTTAGATCATACAGCATATGGTATGCATGAGGCAAGGTCTGCTTCTTGTATTTCTTTCACCCCCTACACGCCTTGTTAGATTTGTTATGACCCTTTTCTTAGATGTGTGTAGTGTACTTTACCTCTGCTTTCCAGCACACAGTTCTATGTTTCGTTACACATTCCAGTATTATGGGAAAATGCAATTGAACATTCGCTCCTGACTAAATACTAAATAAAAAACTCCACTCCGTCAACACAGTACATGGAGTTTGATTTATACCTGTATGCATGTGAAGAAATGTTAAGAAAAGCTACTTTTATACTCATATCTACATTCTAAAAATTCTAAGTAGTCTAACAATTGATTGTAACATATATATAAATATAAAGCCACATATGAAGAATATAGTCATATTCGGGTTGGTCTGATTTCATTTTGTTCCTAATTTGTATAAGAATAAGAGGAAGAATTATGCCTCCACTCCAGCCAGCACTCACCATATTCACTGTCATAGAAAACGATGAACTTCTGCCAGCGTAGCTCTGTGACCAGCTGAAGCATCACGTCGTTGAGCCTCACTGGGGGCCTGGCGGCCAGAGTGTACCGCTCTCCGTCGGGGCTGGGATTGAGGTGACAGGCAGTGCGAGGGGAGCCCTCGTTGTTGCGCTGCACAAACAGGTGTGGGATGTGCATGGCATCAGTCAGAGACTGCAGTGCACTAGCTGAGGCGCAGCCCGTCGATGTCACCAGTGCCAGAATACCCTGTGTCATGAGCTCACAGGCTGCGAGAGAGAGAAACCAGAGAGCAAACTGTCAGCATGGCAACCATGACAACTGTACACACAGCTCTAGATTATATAGTATGAGAAATGAAAATGGATAGTTCATGCTCTTCAAAAACTTCTGTCCAAAATCCATAAATTAGCATATGCCATTGCAAATGATACATAAAAATCAATGAAAATCAAGTACCAATTCACTCCAAGTGTAGTTTTATAAAAATATTTACACTGAATTTCGTATACTATGAAGACATTCAATGTTGAGGAAACCTCTGGGGACAGTGTTTGGAAGAATGCACATTGATTATATTAACAGTGCATTGAATACAAGTCAAACCAGTGCTAAGACTTGGAACTGGTAATGTTATAGTACATGTACAAAATGCTACCTACAGTAGTAGGGCGTATGCATCAACTCAGTAACAGAAACGATCGCTTCCAATAATTTGTACAAGTAAATTATTCTGCACACAGAATCTTCGCTACCTATCCATGCAATGTGTTCTTATTTCCCCTCCATGCCAAAATGAAAACCATGGGTTTGTTGAAAACTGTATGGAAGTCAATGGTTCCTAAAAAATCCCATAAACTTTTTTTCACATTTTCTGTTTTTAAGGTTCTGAGGTTGCCATCCAGTCTACAAGGAATGACTGGAGATGTGGTCTCCAGAGCAGAATTTTTAATTCTGGGAAAAGGATCTCAAACACAGTTTACAAGTAACTCAAACACAAGAGCAATTAATAAAACTGAAGAAATTTCAGAAGATAAATTGAGAATACAAGGTGCAAACTCGCTGAATACACCTGGAAAAATCATAGGAGATTGCATTTCACTGCTGTGCCCAGCTGAATCTCCAGTCTCACAAAAACTGACAAAAATGTTATATAACACCAACGACAAAGAAATAATATACAGTAAAAAAGACAAAACCATATTCATAAAACGTTACACTTTGAAAACAAAATCACACACTGCTTTAACATTAGCAAACGTAGTGCTTTAACATTTGGAAACAAAGTTCATAGCCTAATTAAATCCATGTGTATCATATTGTTTCTCCTCCTAGATATTTAAAAGCTACACAAAGGTGTTAATTTTAAAAGAGTTCAATTTCCACAGCAAGACTCCAATCTGTACTGAAGCACAGTTTCTATAATTACTCAGATTAAACATGAGTGGTGGAAATCATGGTGACCAGCTACAATAATTTACTTGAGAATAACATGAATTAAAATGTTCAAACATTTAAGTTCTCATCAAGAAGAATTGATAGAAGCAAATTTTCACAAAGCCTTTATACAGAGGTTTAGGTCTCAAGCTTTATGGTACAAAGTAGCACAGCAGGACATTTTTATCACACTTAAAATTGAGAATAATTTGCCATGTTTTTGATTTCCTGCAGTATGAGGATGTTTAATTAACTATAGTAAAGGCACAGAAAGATTGAGGCACAGTATGATGTAATAAACTTCTGTGTGCACTAGAACTTCAATCGTCTTATCATCTACTGATGTTTATTAGCAGAAAGTATAAATTAAAAATGCATGACACAGTAACCAGTAACAGTTTGGTATTCATTCAGGATATATTTTATATAAATCTATGTTTTTTTGCTTTCATATTAAAAAATCACATTCATTGCACACAATTCTCTGTTTGTTGTAACCACATGCAATACATTAGACAGAGAAAAATAAATTAGGATTTTAATATATATTTTGACATCAAAAGGTGAACAATAACATTAAATCAGATGTTTATTTCTGTATAAAATATACAATTAAATAAAAACACCCTGAGTAACAATACGGGAGTGGGAGGAGCCGATAAAAGTCAACGTCCTGGGTAAGAGGGCGGAGACAGCGGTGTGAGGTTAGCGAAAACCGGAAGAAAATGCATCATTTTGAACAGCAGCGTCCAGGCTGGACTGGCCCTATTAAGTGGGTTCCAGCCTGAAAGAAAAGGAGCATTGCGCCAAAAACCAAAGAAACTCAACCTCTCCCGGGGGCTGGAAAAAGAAAAAAATATGAAAAAATGCAACCTAAGCGCCCGCGTTACAATCCGGGCCTGTCGCTGGAAAGTTCTCCCCCTCCGGAAGTTTGCTTGTCCCTCTGGAGAGGTGCTCAGTGTGCTTTTAAAGGGCCGCAGCTCATCCAAAATTAGCCATGGCATTATGCCACACTGCATTTACTATTAAAGGGTAAAAGTCGTACGGTTAGCTAAATTTGCTTCTCAGTCTATTAACTTTAAGTTTACACTGATGGAGAAAAGAACTGTCTTGTAAAAAAAAATCTCAAAGACTGGCAACATATCTCTACATAAGGATCTACTCGCTGAAATGCTGACCAGCAACAACAAAAACAAAAAAGTTCTTTGTTAGGCCTTTTATTACTCAAGGCCAACTGAGTTTTAATTTAATTAAAAACCCTTATTTTCCAGCATCTTTGTCAATAGCCATTTTTGAGAAACACACATTGCAATCCGTTGCCCAACAATGCAGATTGACAAGACCTGCGAGATTCTCCAGAGGGGAGACACTTCTGCTTCCCTAAGGTGTGAGGATTCAACAAAAAGTCCTATTAGTCTGTAATACATTGTCTAGACAGTTTTTTTGTGTCCTATTGGATATCCTCTAATTGCTAATGAGTTTACCCCCTAAAAAAGGCACTTCTGCTTGCAACAAAATGAAATCATTTACTTTATTGAAAACCAATTCATGCTGACTTCTGATGGAAGGGACTGTGCATCATTAAAATCTAAATTACCCCAAAAATATTTTTTTAACATTTTCATTAATTACATTCGAGCTAACTTCCTCTCTGTGTTGTAGGGTGATTTTCACAAGACAATATTTGTTGAATTGCTGGAAATTATAAGAAGAGCTGCTTATTAGCTTTTGTGATGAGTGCAGCTCTTCAGAACATTAGGATTTTTATCCTCTTAAAGAGGAAATGATGGGGTTGAGAGAGAGATGTGTGGATGTGAGGAAGGCAGGCAGGAGAGAAGGCCAGAGGCAAACATGCTTTATTTCAGTTCTCCAGCTGTTCACTTCAGTTTCAGCAAAATACTTTTTTTACTCTACTGTACAGTGACTTGGCTTATAATAAAGCACCTTGTTAATTACCCTATTGTTGCTACTAAGCCTAACAATAGCATTTATTATTTTAACTCCAGTTGAATAAAACGCATTTACTCAGGCAGAACCTTACACCATGTGAATTCAATAAGCAGTGAATTCAATGCAATCCTGTCAAATGCTTCCATGACATACAGACAGATAAAAAATGGATGGAAGGAATTATTAAATTATTGGATTATTGGAACGTGAGAGCTAAACAGTTAACAATGCTTGGAAAAAGAACCATCTAAAAAGGCATGTAATTCCATTTTTACATGTAGAAAGTCAAAGTTCGCAGTCATGCTGTACTTACAGCCCTAACATAGATGAAACAGTTGTCTGAGGCAGCTAATATTGACTTTAGATGGACTTTAAAGCACCACAACTGCTACATCATGTTAAAGTTTCAATTATTACAAAACAGATTAAAGTATTCTGTACATATCCTAATACTTATACTAACGAACACACAATTATTGTAGATGCTGAAGATTATGATATACAGTATGAATACATGTCAAATGGTGGGTCAGAGATGGCAGCAGAGAAAAGCCTTAGGCTTTCCAAACCAAGTAGGGACACTGTGTTTATTATATTACATATAGTATCACTCAGTCCCCTCAGGGCTGCCCGCAACAAGAAAACACCATACAACAATCACTGATATGTATCTATAAATATATGAAAATATCTTCACTATCGAGCAACTCTCCACAGATTCTAGTCAAACCAAAGACAGATTGCAAAGTTATTGTAAAGTTACAAGATTTTATCACTGATCTGTGAAAAAAATGACATATTCTCCCTGCTGTGTTTTTTCAGATGCCCTAAATGGATTGTTGAAATGATATTTTGTCAACAAGTGTGTCTATCTGTAAACACATCTAAACAGAATGCACTCCTGCTTTCCAAGCAATACTGTGAGCAACAGTATTCAGCTGCATTTCCATGTACTTTACTTCCTATCCGTAGTTTTATTACATAAAGATGAGGACATAAAGGGAGGGAATTGCAGAATCTCATTAATATACCCTTGGGTGGAGGTCTTGAAATAACATTTCTGTGTGTGAGTAAACAGTATCTGTGTTTTACTGTACTATGTACTATTTTGTATCTCAAGGATATATGAATACTAGAATGTTGCACTGTGAGACAAATTCAGATACAGTGTACTTCAAATCCAGATAGGTTTGTTATCAGGAAAGATGGCAAAGAATGTTGCCTTTTAATAAGGCATACAACTAATTGCCTCTTGTGTTTGTTATTAGTTTTGTATTATAAGTTATGATATATATAATGAAGTGTGACGCCTAGCTTTTAAGAAATGTCTGTTACAGAGCTGTATTCATAAATAACTTCTTCAATAAAGTGCAATCTGCAAAATATATTTAGGAACAGAGCAGCTTTGTTTTCATATTTGCCCATTAATTTATAATAAAATAACACAAATCTCAATCTGTTAGAGGCTTAGTGGAAAGGTCAGGATTGATTTCAAGTATATAGTAAAACTAACCCAAAATTCTTCTATCACCTTTCTGCCCTGGAAAGACCTCTGCTTATTGTGCTAGATAAAAATAAAAAAACATAAAAATGTTTTAGTGCTGCTCACTACAGCAAATCTGTTTATTTCTATGCAGGTGTAATATTAAAAAAGAAGAGTGGCAATGGGAGGGGATTTGAAGTCAAAAAGACAAAGTGCTAGGTGAGAATTCCAATTACACAGTGTTTAAGAAGAGCAGAGAAAGTTTTGTGGATAGCTCCATCACTGTTTATGACAACAGCCGGCTGAAGCTTGCTGGAGAGCCTCACAATGATTTTCATCTTTACAGGATTTATTTATATGAAGTCTAAGCTAATATTACCACCAGCTCTAGCTGCCAATCTTGCAGCCTTGTGAAGTGTAAGTCTCGTCTCACAGAAAGTTGGAAACCCTTTCTTTATTTGAGTTTTAAAACAAGTTTATTTTGAAAAACGTTTGTGTGTATTTTGGACAAAAATGTACCATTTTACCAACCAAAAATATTCAGTTGAAACTTGGGTTTCTTTCCACAGTCCAAAGTTGGTAGGTTAATTGGCTTTTGGGAAAATTAGCCCTGCTGTGAGTGTGTGTGGGTTTGTGTCTGTGTCTACCCTGTCATGGACTGGCATCCCATCCAAGGTGTATCCTGTCTTGTGCCAGATGTTTGCCAGGATACAGTAGGTTCTGGCTCCACCAGAACCCACAAACCTGTTTGAGAAAAAGTGGTTAGAAAATGGATGGATGCCAAAAAGAAGCAGATATGACATACTTCCTTTAAGTAGAAAATGAGACAGTATGGCAAAGCCTACAAAGCAAAGATCAGGCTATCAGGCTGAGAAATAGAAACAGGGTGAAAACGTTATTGACATTGACAACTAAGCAGAAACATTTTTCCCTAGTGATGTATAAAAAAATCAAGTTATCCCAGGACAGAAAAGTAAAAACACCATTAATGTGGCAAATGTGAAAAGTATCTGTGAAGTCATAGTAGAAGATGACATTATCTCATTGTAAATCACGAAAGTCTGAAAAGGCTCATTTAGGCTACGTTTGACTCGCATACACAATTCAATAACACTCAAAACAGCTTCTAAGCTTTAAGGAACCCTATTTCTCTAGCATCTGTCAAACGGTGCCTTTAAATTAAATTCAATCCTTCTGTTTTAGTACAAATGTTTTCTGGAATTGCTCCTACCGGTGAAGTATACAATTTCTTGACTCCAGCAACAGCAATTTATTTACTGTCTTAAGTTACATATAACTAGAATAGTGAAAAACCCAAAGATATCAGCCATTATACTCTTCAAAAAGGCCACAATCTGATTGTATGTATACATTTGATTTACAGTATATAACAGATTATATAATTTAATCTTTACATTAGGCAGACATTAACATTAAATACATGAATAGTGGGTAGAATCTGGAACTTCCAGGCTGTCTCTGTGATGATAGTTTCTCGAGAAAATGTGAAAATACTCACAAAAGGTGTCACATGTTAAGCCAAGGAATTACTCTATGGTAATTAGAGTACACAATTGTACATGTATCAACAAAGACTTATACAGTATTTCAAATAACATGAGAAATACAAATACTTAGTCCATAGAAGTCACAGAGATGGTAACATGGTTAAATACATTTCCACAGGATCAACACCATCAGCTCGGTTTCTGGCTTTGTGTTAGTATCTCTGATGTGGAGACCTTAATCTTTAAAAGCATAGTGCTTTTTAAAGTTATGTTATAAATGTAATTAATAAATATGTAATGAATGTTTATAGTATTGTACATTCTTGTGAGAGTGAGATGCAGATTCTGTATCCCTGTGTTCAGTGTGTTTCACTTTGGTGTTCCTGTTTGTGTGGAGATTGCTATGTTCTTCCCTGTGTCCATTGGGCTTTCTCTGCATGCTCCTATTCTTTTCCACCTACAGACACTTACTTTTCAGTTTATTTGGTTTACGCCTGAGTCTAAATTAATAATAATAATAATAATAATAATAATAATAATAATAATAATAATAATAATTAACTTTATTTTAAATAGCACCTGTAAAGGTGGCTTCTCAAAGCGCTTTACAGAATGACAACAACAATAAATAAAAAGAATACACAAGATAAAACACAATTACAATACACAGAGGAGACCATGGATGGTGGTATTAAGTATAGTAGGGAGCAGAGGGGTAAAGAATGGAACCAGTTAAGTAAAGACTTCTAAAAAAATAAGGTTTGAGTCTGGATTTGAAGGAGTTAAGAGAAGGTAACTCTCTGATATCCTTGGTGAGAGAGTTCCAGAGCTTGGGGGCATAACAGGAAAAAGTCCTGTCACCCATAGAGTGTAGACAGACTTGGGGTACAGGGGATCAGAATTAGAAGAGCGAAGGTTGCGAGGTGGGGAGTAGGGTGATAATAGTTCAGACAGGTACTGAGGTGCCAAGCCATGCTGAGCCTTATTAGGTGAGCCAGTGCAAGGACTCCAGGTACAGTAGGAGTAATGTTATCACTTGCACTAGACCTGGTCAGGTTTCTGACTGCCTAATTTTGGATATACTGCAGTTTGTTGCAGTATATCTATATATATATAATAATAATAATAATAATAATTGCTTACACTTATATAGCGCTTTTCTGGACACTCCACTCAAAGCGCTTTACAGGTAATTGAGTGAGTCCACCACCACCAATGTGCAGCATCCACCTGGATGATGCGACGGCAGCCATAGTGCGCCAGAACGCTCACCACACATCAGCTATCAGTGGGGAGGAGAGCAGAGTAATGTAGCCAATTCATAGAGGGGGATTATTAGGAGGCCATGATTAGTAAGGGCCAATTGGAAATTTGGCCAGGACACCGGGGTACACCCCTACTCTTTTCGAGAAGAGCCCTGGGATTTTTAATGACCACAGAGAGTCAGGACCTCGGTTTTACGTCTCATCCGAAGGACGGCGCCTGTTTACAGTATAGTGTCCCCATCACTATACTGGGGCATTAGGACCCACATGGACCACAGGGTGAGCGCCCCCTGCTGGCCCCACTAACACCTCTTCCAGCAGCAACCTTAGTTTTTCCCAGGAGGTCTCCCATCCAGGTACTGACCAGGCTCACACCTGCTTAGCTTCAGTGGGTTGCCAGTTGTGAGTTGCAGGGTGATATGGCTGCTGGCATAGTTTGTTCAATGTACTGTAGATACTGTACCCCAGCGAGTAGAGTTACAGTAGTCAATTCAGGAGAACAAAAATGTGTTAATCAGCTTTTCAGCCACAGTTAGTGATAACATAGGGCGTAGTCTAGCAATGTTTCTGAGGTGAAAAGAAAGATGTTTTGACAATATGCTGCACATGTGGGTCGAATGTTACGAATGTTAAGATTGTTAGTAACTTTGACCAGGGCATATAGTGGATTTTCTTATTTGGTGGAGTTGTTCCAGCACAGGCCATGTGAATTTTGATGAATGCAAAAAGGCCTCTTTCTTTTTGTGGTAACCATTCAGTTAAAGTTGTATGACATACAGACCTTTATGAAAATGTAATGATAACTTAATATGGCATGCTAGTTAAGCATTAAATCTTTTTGTTCTGATTTACTCTGAATCAGGTGAGCATGAAACCACCCTACATTATTAAAATCTCCTGTTGTTGTTTTTTTTTCTTTTTTTATTTTATTTTGGTAGGCATTGTATTATTAAGTCAAAGGTTAAAAATAGGAAACAGAGGTCTTATTTGTCTTTAAGATTTAAATAAAAATACAGTACAAAACATAGACTTGTGTACATATAGATATATAGAATATTTTGTTTAAAAGAGGACACTCACACAAACTTCATGTCCACTGTTTTCAATGACTGCACAATCCAATTATCAGTTTTACTGTATATCACCATGTAACAATGGGCAATCACTTTAGGTGTATTTGCACTCTGCTGAACATAGTGAAAAAGATTTTGCTCAAAGAAGAGGATGAAATTCAATTCAATCTGTATGAAACTGAATGAAATGCACCTATCAGAGGGAAATGGCAATCTGAATAATTGTTAAATTTCATATTAAGAATTTATTACATTAAATCTGCTAAATCAATGTCTATCACTTTTCACTCAAATGGAGCTCTAATAATAAAACAATCTATTTTACCCTGGTGAAATCTTTGCTACTTCTTGATCTTGAGTATGTGATGATGAAAATGTCATTAATAAATGAAGTATCTCATCAGATTTTACTTTGATAAATATTTTACATATAACACAAAGAAAGTATTCTGACAGTTAATGGAGAATCTAAGAGTCATAGCTAGAAAATAATGATCTATTAACTACTGGAAGAGGTACTACAACAAGACAGCAGGAGTCATCAATCACTACGTGAGCTTCTTTGAAGCAGCATGTTGTCTTAGAGATGATGTAGTGAAACGTGTTCTGGAGATATGACAATTTGTTTGCATAAAGAGTAACAGACAATGCAGTGCCTGTGACTTCAATGTATTTATTTAATTATTTAATGGATATTTTTATCCAAATGCTGTAATGAACAATTACCTTAATCAGGCTCATATTTTTTTTCTATTTAAATGTCAGTGTTAATACAGTATTTCAAGTATTTGAAAGATGTGAAAAAATACTTGTAAATACATATGGAACAGCAGCATCAATATGATTAAAGAACTCTATATAGAAGAAAATTTATGGCACTCATTTCTATTTGTCAGCATTTGTTGCTATATCTATAAACTGACACTGGGAACAAAAATAATCACTATACAATAATTAGAAGAAAGGTTTTACAATGTTCAAATATTCAATTCAAATAACTTTAACATGTTTTGTGAACTGCAAATGACCTTTTCAGAGATATCAAGAGTGATAACTCCTTAACTGTTGTGTATAAGAAAATATTATGGATATTGATAATAACTGATTATCACATCCCGATCTACAGGTTCTAACATTCTCATCAAACATGCAGGTGCTTTAGCATAACTGCTAAGTGCTTTGTCCTGCATTATAAAAACACTGCTAGGTATCAGTGAGAAAAATAATGCAATCTATTGTCAGCGAAAAGAACAAATTACAAAGATTGCAAAATGTAAAGGGTAACATCAAAACCCAATTAATATTGTTATTTCTCTTTCACACATGGTTTGAGCCTCTAAAAGCTATGAATGTGCATTAATTTGTTGTTTTCTTCTGCTCTGTTTATTAACCTGAGCCAAGAACAAATATTACAAAAGTTAATATTATTTTTATCATTTATTTTTAGGTTGCCTGACTTTACCCAATGTAACTTTTCACACACTGTTTACCAAGCAAAACTGAAGTGAAACTTCTGTTAGCTGTTCTGCAGTGAGAAAACATTAATGAATTAAAGAAGTAATTGCCAGCTAAGTGGTGGTTGTTAGATCAATCAAAGAATCAAAGAATGGTTTGTAAATTTTATTTATACTTTCCATTTCCCTCAGACATTAAAAAATGAGTAATGAAACTATTGCATTGCTTGGCATAGTTTTCACAATATGATAATAAAGAACAGCATTTAACATTGTACACAGCTTTACAGTGGCTTCAGGTTTCTCCTAAACTTTACAAAACGTCATCGGACAAAATGTTCCTCTAACATTTGTCTCCAGCTGGAACTGTGAAAGGAATCTTATTCCATGATCAACACACAGCTCATTTTAGTATCTTACTAGTGTGTTAGAGAGAAGGACAGTACACTTTATAATACTCAGAGGCCTAGGTACAGTACACTTTAAAATACTCAGATGATAATTGCATTGTAGCTACAGGAGTTATTTTAAGCATTTCCTCATCTAACCTTTACCTGACTGTAAGAGAGGCATCGTTGCGCACATACTTTCATTCTCTTAATTTCTTGTGCTTAATCATCACAGCAGTACCATACAGCTGAATTTCATTTCAAATGAAAAGTGCTTTGTTACAAACTTAGAATTCACACAAAGCTCTAGACTAGAGAAGGTAGGTGTCATATATGTGCCAGAATTTCCCAAAAGTGCCTGTTCTCAATATCTTTAACAGTTGATTTTAACAGATGATGAAACCTGTACAAAAATTCTGAAATGTAACCAAGGTGGATCAAATTCTTCAAATGCCACTGTTGGGCACTGATCTCTCAGTGTGTAGGCAGGCAGAAACAATAAGGCTGAGGAGCTCTGGGGCAGAAGAAGAAAAGCATTGCTGCCTGTTGGCAAAGAAAGCAATCGGCAGCCACCAGCACACAGGGTGGCTCTGCACAGAGTTCTGTGCTCTGCGCCTGACGCTTGCCCAGGGAAAATCCCTGTAGGGCAGAGGAGCATAGATCAGTTCTGCAAACCATCCAGAGCCCAGCGTGCACAGCAGAAATCTCAGAAGAGAGAAATAAAGCATCTTGAGTTCTTAACGGGCTGGCTAGGTCAGCCATCAAGGGTAGTCATTTATCTTTTGCACGTTTTTTTTTGCATTGGCTATTCTAGTACTGTCAATGTTGAAAAAATGTTCACATGACATAAGACTCCAGCTCCAATGAAATTCAGTGCACTCACACATTACCCTGAGGTAAAACATAATGTATGTTAAATTCATATTCATATTCATATTCAATTTGATAATACAAAAACTTAGAACATCCTGAATTTGGAAAATAAATTTCTTTGAACTCACACTTCTTTGAAAGAGTATCATCGTTTTAGATTTACAAGAGATTTTTTAATTTCTTAGGTCCAATGTAATTTTTAAAATCAAGACTGTAGATAGTTTTAAGACTGTGTGATATCCAAAAACACTGAGTGCTGAACTGGGGTGATGTAAGTACTTTAGTTGTTTACCACAGAGATTGGCAGTATCTGGCAAAACTAATAAACTTTAAGAACTACTGTACCAAATGGGCTAGATGGGCCAAACGACACCTCTCATTTCTCTCATTTGTAGCCTTCGAACATTCTTCTATTCATTATGCATTGTTGGCACAGATACCTCAAGAGTTAGTCTAAAAAGGTCTTTTTTTAGGTGCGGGTGAAGCTCTGAAACCACAGGCCCAAGCCTGGGCCACATCACTAGCCAACTTTCCAAATCAGTTGGAAATGAGCTAATTCAGGGTTAAAGATTGAAACAAGGACCCAGGGACACAAGGACATGAAGAGGAAATATGTCAAAGACTGTCGATACCAAGTGCTTCTTCACACAAAGGGGTGGATGTCTCAGCATGTCAAGCTACCCAGTTATACTGTTGAAGATGATTCCCTGGTCTAAGAGATGGCTATTTGAGTCTGGTTAGAGACAAACAAGGAGATCTTTATTTTTATAAATAATAAGAGTACTAGCTAATGTGTCTTTAGATTGATAGATTAAGGTTTTACAAAACCCCCTCACATTTTGTATATTTCTGGAAGTACTTTGAAGGTTCCTTACAAAGAGTTATTACTTGCATCACTGGACATTTGAAATGAATGTGGCTTGTAATTTACTATACAGCATATGAAGGGAACATTTCCTAAACATAACTTACATAATTTTACATTTTTATCTGCTGTATTACAAAGGGGAGTCCATATATACTAGTTAAAAATCATAAATTTCCATAAAGTTACATCTTTATTTCACCTTGAATCTTGCACATCTTTATCCCTTATCATAAGGTAACACTGCCTAAACTTAAATCTCTGTACCTATGATTGAAGGTCAATCAGACTCAGCTCATTGAGTTGTGCTAGCCTTGGCAATCCAAAATATGGAATGAGCACCATTAATGATAAACATTAGTTCTGGGAAAAGAAATGATTAATGCAGCCGACTCCTCTGTGGCTCCTGTTGATGTTTTTAATAATGGCCAATTGAAAAAAAACGCAGATCACCTTAGTAAATTTAAAAATATATAGCACCTGTCTGCTTATACAATGTCTTTCAAAATTAGAGTGAGATTTAAAGAAGGAGAAAAAGCAATTAAGTCTTCGGACACATTCTTTAATTCTTATCTTTTTCTCTTTAACAGTTGTCTTTTTAATTACCCCTCAGTAACAAAAAGGGGGAATTTGTTAAATATGTTCTCTGTTAATTAAACCTTGATTGCTAGTGAAGCTGCCTTTTGCTCTATCTCATTTACCCAGCTAATGGAAAACCTGCAGCTCTCTAGCTGAGGCCTCCTCTAGAGATGAATGGCATTAGACGTTTAACCTCACACTCTGAGAACCTCTGTCAGAATACTGTATGTAGCGATCACTGACAAATGATGAGACAGAGTGGCAGATTAGAAAATTTCTGAATGTGGCACAAAATCATACTAAACCGGTTAATATTACGGAGTATCAATAATATTAAAATTATTCTGACCACAAAGTTTAATATTACAAGGAAATTTCTCTCTGTGAAAAAAATATTTATTTTGCACAGGAAACAGACTTCCACCTTTTGGGCAGTCCAGTCAGTGAGAGCTTATTTTACAATAGCATAGGTTTCTTTTTAGGTAGATTGTTTCTTTCTATTTTTCATGCAAATGTGCAGGTGTTCACACTCTGCAAGGTGCTAATTAATGCAAAAAACCTCTGAAATAAGAGCCACCTTTAAAACAAATTGCTTTTCTAAAGATCACTAAGGCATCTCATCTCTTTATTATCTTGAGTGGGATGAGCAGCAGACACAAACAGACATTGAGGTGGCAGATGCCCTATCAAAAAGAATAGAAAAAACCCCATCAAGATTACTGTCTTAATTTTAAATGTATATGATGCAATGACTTTTTAAATGGTTGATCACCTTCTATACTAAAATGTTAAGGGATAATTAAATTCGTTGTTATTTAAAATACTCCTTTCTAAATAAATGCACATGCATAAGTGCACAAACATTAACACATACTTCTGTATGCATCTCATAAACCTCCTACTCCATTTTTAATGGTCCTGAATTTGATTAATTAAAAACTGACAAAGTTTCACACAGAAATGCTTTATTATACATGTTCAGCCTCTAAATGTTGCAGCATTGTTTTCCGTAGTCCTCATTTAAGAGAGATGCAAAAGTAAATTGCTTACAGATAGTAAATAAAATAGAATAAAAGAGTACATATAGAAATTATATTTATATAAAGAAACAGAAACACAAAGGATGTTTCATTTTCTTTTATCATATAATGAACTTGCTTCATAGATTAGAAATTACTCTAGATTTTGAGATGTGTATGATTAACATTAGCAAAGCTGGGATGGTAATATCAGGCACTGCTACAAATAAGAGACATAAACAGGACACCTACACACTGAGAAGATAAAACAAGAAAGAAGTAATGGCTTTTAAGGAAAATAAAACACTTTCATGTTTACTTAATGATAACAGAATGCTGATAAACATTAAACACATTATCTCCCTTCATGACATTTAAGGACAAGGAAAAAGACTTTACCAAGCAGGAATTCTTCACATGAAAACACAAATTTATTTCTCAGATAATCACTTGCAAATGTGCCTGACTGTATGCAGGTACAACACATTTGTACTTAATCAAAGACGCATTGAGGAGCCTTTGTTTTCAAGCATCTTTGCAGGCCTGTAACACAATCATAAATAAGTTCTTGAATGCAATTCTGGATAATAAGCCTGGAGGTCATAGTCAGACACCTGCTGTACGTCTACTATAAGAGGATGTCATAGTACGGTTAGTACTAGTTTTTTACTACCATACTTGATTAGTACGGTAGTAGAAAATTAAGATAGCTTGACTGCTGGAAAGTGTTTCTGTCATCTGCCTAGCAGCACACCTTGTGGTTTCTACCCTGAATAGAAAGTCTACAAGATAGGAATATCCAGGATCTATTCCACAGGAGGGGGGGAGAGGTTTATGAAGAACTTTTCAGAAGTTAGATGAGAAAAAAAGAGGAGATTTATGCAGGTACCACTGTTAATATCTCACCCATCCATCTAGCCTGACAGAAAATCCCGAATGTCACATGTCTTGAGAACTACATAAATGTTGCAAGAGCAATGTATACCAAAATAAAATATAGTAAGAAAGTCTTGGTGCTGATTTTGTTTTGATGGCATGATTCTGTATCTCTGGAGCTTCCCTGCCAAATCCCGTTCTGTGCTATACATGAAAATAAATTCACTAAATTCTGGCATGGCCTCTGTGAGAGTACAATACTGACTGAACCTTGTTCAGTCAGCTTCGCCAGATAAGAGGAGGAAACAGCCAGTCTTGTCACTATAGGCAACGGGTCAGCAACAAGAGACAGGAACTTCACAGTACCATCAGAAAACCTTTTTTTATTTTTTCGATTACATATTTTCTTTCTCCTTTAATGGAAAGTATATTTTTTTAGTCTGGAACTGTCTGTAATCCTTCTTCCCACAAAAAAGTTTGCATCTATCAGTGAGGGACAGGCACACAGGGCATCACCTTCCTTTTCACTCTTACTCCCATTCCTCTGTATGCACATACTGTACGTGCCCTTAGGGATTTCAAAATGCCATCATTTAAATTTATCTCAGTTAATTAAAACTGCCCTTCTATAGGTCAGTGCTGTGCCTCCTAACTGGGGTTGGAATAAAGAGTATGTGCACCGAAAAAAACATTTACCCATCCAATCTCACTAAACTGCTAGATACAAACCCATTCTCTGCAGCTCTTCACATGTCTTTTGTAGAGTGGGAGAGCAATTGGAAGCAGATATCAGAAGGAGCTGTTGGCTTTGCCAGTCATCTCAACTGTGAAAATATGCACATTCTGTACAAACTGAACTCCATGGACCATAGACTATAATCATACTCCAATCTACAGTATAAGACCATTGCAAAGTGGCTGATCTTGCTACCACAGTTTCCATAGCAATCTTAAAACACACAATATAAAAATTAAATTATAAACTTATTGGAAGCCACTGTTTTTATAAGTTAAAAAGCCATAATACGCTAAAAATGAATTGGGGGTTCTGGTACAATTTCATACTCCTTCTGGACTCTACTAAAATAAAGAGTTTGTTTGAAAAAAAGTAGAGGAATTAAACAAGAAATATACCAGGAACAAGCAGAAGTTAATTCCACACTGATGAGTAAAAAGAAAGAAGACAATATCCAATGTTTTGGTTGTGTAGTTTCTTTCAGCTGTGTAAGCACTATATTTATTGATTAGTAGTATTTACTGTTCAAGAGCCTCTGTAACTTCAAAGATATATCATAAAGGCTACAGAGAAAGATCTTCTTTTTTTATACACTCTTTTGTCTTGAATGGTAACAGTGCAGAAAGAAAGCTAGTGTCAGTGTAGGTTTCAATTTTTAGATGCTAATAATTTTTGCCATAGGAATTAGCCAATGCACGAGGTACCTACATCATAGTGTCAAACTTTTGTATAATATATAAATAACTCAATGAACAGTTTTGAGCTGTGCAACACTCTAAACAAATGAAGTTTTTTTTCTTTCATGCTTTCTTCAATTTAGTAGTAATTATTTATTTTTCACAAATAAAAAACCTAAATGAGAGAAAGAAATAACTCCGGTGCTACCAATCATTTTTTTATTCTGGGTCCAAGGGTTATGTTTTAAATTACAGCAACCTTGTAGGCTTTCTTTTCAATTACATGCATTTTTCTAAGGTCTCTAGCAATACCGATGTCTTTCTGAAATTAAATTTCCGACAACAATTGTTACTGCAACGCTTTGTTATCCTTCATAGGGAAAAGCAAATGTCCTTTCGATTTGTCTTTCATTTTCAGGCCATGAAAAAGAAAAGAAGGTTAAGTAATTTCTCTGGTCATGAATACATTATTGCAAAACTTCAATAAATTCCTCCTACTCAATCTGTAAAGGGTGATCATGGCGTCAGATTGGTGATATTTAACAAGGGCAATTACCCATGACTACTGCAATGTACCATTGACTAGAAGTCTAGTTTTTGACAGTCCTGTAATTTTCCTTTTATAATAATGATGCCAGAAAGAAAACCGATTCCAGCATTATCCAAAAATCTTCTACCAAGTCTATGTAAGGCTTGAGAAAGAGTACAGTATGTGACTATGAGTAGGATGGTTTTTATCACTCTTATGCAAGTGTGTGCTCAGAGTTATAGCTCTTGCTCATTCTCATGCAGGGCTTAAATTTCAGAGATTTCTTTTTAACTCCAATCCATTTCTGTCACCTTGAATAATCAAGAAATAGCTTAATCTATTGTGAGTTGGTACACATAATTTTTTGGATTTTTTTCCCTCTCCTGCAGTCAGAGGAAAGAGCTGGGATGGAAAATTCTCCCTCAAGGAGAAAGTTAATTGCCATTTATCAATCATTGCTTAAAACAATGAAACGCTGCACCAAATTAAAGTTATTTTTCTTTGGATAATGCACGACAGGCATAGTAGGGCTAATTATTTTAAATTTGCAAACATGGCTGTCAGTCCTTCCCCTAGCTCTCTCCTTCCTTTTGTAACAAAAGCATCATCAACAGTGTGTCCCATACAAACAGTTTGGATGCACGTTAGATTTGACTTCAGTTCATATCACAGATATTATTTCCCTTGAATATATATATATGAAAGTTGAGCGGGTCAACTCCATGGGCCTCTTTCTAATCAGGGAAACGTGAATGGTGATGTACTTTTAAGACTTTGAACAGGATGCTTTTCTTGACACAAAGTGATATCTGAGTCTGGAACAAGCTGCTCCATCTTGATGCTGAAACCAGTACTGTTGTTGATTGCTTGTTTGTTGCAAAAAGTAATACATAACATCACTTTATTAGCCCTATACAATTTCTTGCATTGGGAATTCGTCTTTTCCCATACCCCAGCTTGCTCTCCATGAGACACACAGACAGGTAGAGAAGCCTGGGGTCAGAGCACAGGGTCAGCTATTGTACAGCGCCCCTGGAGCAGTTGGGGTTAAAAGCCTTGCTCAGGTACCCAACAGAGTAGGATTCCTCTGCCAGCTGTGGTTTTGAGCTGGCAACCTTCCAGCTACAGGTGCAGATCCTTAGCCACAGAGCCACCGCTTACAACAAGTAATGGTGTAATAGTGTAAATGGTTTAGTCCCAGGGAACATAATGCACTTAAGAATGGTAAGCATTTAAATGATATACAATTAATATTAGTAGACAAGTGTAGTTAACAGATGTATACCCAAAACTTTCCCTCATCTCAAATCTCACGTTTCTTTCAAGAGATCAAAAACTATGTTGGGATTTGCAGGATGTAGAATTGTGACCAACATAAAAAGTATTAGCACACAAAGACAAGTAGAATTACTTCAAATTGTAAATGCTGCAAAGAAAAGCTAATCAAAATCAAAACAATTAAACAACTAAATAGTAATTCCAGTTGTATTACCGGACAGAAAATGAGAAATAATTTGATTTTATACAGGAGGGTCCAATGGAATGGAATCAAAAGCAATGAAGTCTTCTGCAGATAATTACACCCTATGAAAGCAAGGTCTTCTCACTTTTTAATGATGTCTAGAGTATACAAGGGGTGTGCTATACACTCATCTTAGGGAATGTCATCAGTTTGAGTACATCTGATTTTGACTTGTGAGAAGTGTCCAATAAGACACCTCACTAGTACACTTACCAGGGTACATGCTGTACAGCTATAACAAACACAATCAAATCTCTGTAACAGTGAATTTAAAATAATACTTTTTTTTAAATAATTTAATTCAGGGAAATACAGTCCCAGAGCACTTACATTGTATAAAATATAATTACCACCTTCATTATTGTTATAAAATAATACTCTCATCTTCTTTACCATTCGACTCCATAATAACCTCCAAGATAGGATAGAACATTGAAGTCATGTCATTGTTTCTTCTTTTGCAAACAATTGCAATTGCAGGCTTGAAGGGAACTGTTATCGAATCAGGTCTTGCATAAAGTCTCATGTGCCATCATGTCATTTTCTTTATTGTCTGGTATTTACTGATGGATTTAGTATTTTGTATTTTGTGGTGAGCCTCTTTTTTATTTATTTTTTGCAATGTTTATCCAACTCACAGGAAGTTTGCATTGGTATCACCAAATTAAGTCCATCAAATCAATAGATCATAGTACAGGTCACACCATTGGTGTCATTCTTATATTGATTAAAGGTTATTAAAGCACTGGCATGTTAAACCTATTTTGATTTTTTCATAAGGACTGTTGAGAGTGACCAGGTGTATTGGCAGCTCCTGACATTTGTTAAGTCAACTTTGCCTTTTCATTTTCCTCTCCCTGCATGCTAAATGCTTCATTTCTTTGTTAAAGACGCAATGTGAGAGAAATTCTCCCTGAGGTGGAGCAGAGCTGGTGAATTGAAAATGACAAGTGCTCCAGTTGTTTGAAAAGCCATTTAGACAAATTACAAAGCGAGGTGTGCAGAAAGAAGCCTGTGCAAAAATGTAATGAGTTTCATGCCAAGCTTCAGCCAGCTGTTTTCTCAGTGCCTACTCCTGGCATGTCTGTCTGCCTCAGGCTATCCAACACAACACACAGAATCTGAGATATAGCGCCTTTCCTATGTTTCCTAAGGTCCCAGCTTCCTCCTACTTACCTCTTTAGTCTCTTTTCATAATCTACATATTGCCAATATCCTGTACATGTAACTGAAAACCTTCAACAATTCTGGGTATACTCTTTATATCTGTATCTGTAGAAACAAAGTCTCTGCTCATGTAAGATATATTGTCCTAGGAGTCCTTGGATTTTATTTTTCCAATACTGTTTAATAGTGTTTAACAGTAATTCTTCAGGGCACTTCTTCTACAACAAGAAATCTGAACAGTGAGCGAAACAATTTTAGCATGATAGAATGCTACACAGTTTTCCCCATAGTAACAATCAGTACAATATACTGGCAGTGAACATAACTACATCAATAGTCATTTAACAGGGTTCAATTCTACTCCCAAACATTGAAATATGTTAATTTTCTATATATTTTGCAACTCTGTACAAAAAATAACAAAAAATCATTACTTTCCCTGTGTGTGTGTTCAAGTTAATCATTGGATTCCACAAAATGCACATTTTCACACTAATGAAAAATACAGTGCATAGAAATATTAGTTTGGATTCATTAAACGGTCGGTAGACAATGCAGATATATTCTGAGTACAATCTGTTTCTTCGACACATCACACTATTACCAGAGAAAGTTACTGAAAAGAATTTTAAAGAACAATACATAATTTAAATGTGATTGTGTGGGTGTGTTGACTGCAACAGTTAGTGAAGAAAAGAAATACTCATTACAGTGTAATTGACAGACAACAGCTAAACGCATTCACAGCAGGATAAGGAACACACAGTACTGTACATTCACATAAGCCTAAAGAGCTGGAAAGCACACGCATGGAGATATGTGTGGCTCCAGTGCTTAAGATGTTCTTCCATTCCTGATGACTGCAGTTGGACCAGTATCTGGTGTCCAAATATATGTGGTACTGTAAGTCACCCTATGCCTTCTGACACTCAACACATTGATTTCCAAGTGAAGACACAATAAAAAACATTGAAACCTTCCCCACCTTCTTCTTCATACTGACTATAACCACACCACTGAAAAAAAGCATTTGCTAAATCTATCTGCTGCTGATTCACAGAAACCAAAGATCACTTATGAAATCAGCCTTGAAGAAGTCCCAGACACATCCTCCTGCAGCAGCATAAAGCCTTCAGCTATTTCTGTAGTGGTTGGAAGTTATAATCAGGCTGGAGATTTTTAAGTTTAATAAATACCTCATTGTCTGCTTCCATTCCACAGAATTGCCACAGCTCTGTTTAATGTTCCTTATCACTCATTTCTGAAAATTGTGCTCTGTGTGAAATTCTAAATCCGAGAACAAAAAATGCAATCTAAAAAGTAAAAGATAAGCAGATAAAACCTCTATAATGTAGTGTAATTCTGTAACAATGGAAACAGAAGATTAAAGAATGTGATACTCTCTAATGGTACAGCAGATGGCTATCTTTATGGATTAGTTTTCTGGATTTACGTATCAATGTTCCTTGTGTAATGAGAACAGACAAACTGAACGACAGGGGAAATGGAGTGGTCTGGCAAGCAGAGACCCAGACAGACAGATGACTATATAAATAGAAGATCCAACACATTTATGTTATTAGTTTTTTTTTTCAGAATGGAATACATTCAACATGTACTCTTAAAATGTTCATTGGGACTAACAGATATTTTATTACATTTAATTATATTTATATATATAATGTTTAATTATGTTATTCTTGCTCATTTTCTTCTTAACACCATTCTTTTTCATTTTGAAATTAAGTCAAATAAAATTACATAGTTAGACTCCTAAGTTACTCTTTTAATGTCTAGCAGTTTAATGCTTAATAGGCTTAAAAATAGTACTTCTAACCAAGACTATGCTTTGGGCTTAGTGTCCTTTTTACTCCTTGCTCAGAATCCAAATTCTACTTCACTGATCCACCAAAGGTCCTCTGCTAAATGAATGATAATCAAAATGAATATTTCTGTAAGGAAAATTCTATAAGCACAAACACAGAAACTTGTGCACATATACAATACAGTACATACACACATGCACAAAGACCAATAAAAGCTCATGTTAAAGTCCCAGCATCATGCCACCAGAGGGCACCTAAACCTCTGGTGCCTACCTCATTCACTCAGAGGAAACATACAGTAGATCAACCAGACATCACTGGACATCTTGTTGGATTTTTGGATTTCGGCCTGTGTTTTGACCTCGATTTCTGGATCTTGTCTTTGGTGTTTTATGCTTAGTCTCTCCTCTGGTTTTTGGACCTTTTGCTAGTTTTTAGACCTCGACCCCGGATTTTCCTAATTTTACGGTTGGCTGAATTATCTTGATCTTGTTACTTGCATAGGGTCTATTACTTGTCAATTGAGCTGGTCCCCAGCCTAACAGCTCAGCATACAGTAGGTAACTACTAGAGAAGCTCTGCACAATCCTGGGTCCTGGAGAGCCAGATTGTCTGCAGGTTTTTTAGGTGTCTTGAAAGCAGAGGTATTTGAAGAGTTGGAAATTGTTCTATTTAAGCTAATGACAAACTGATGCATACTGATACGAACTGATACACTGAGTCATTAAGATTTGAAAACCTTTGCAAATCTGCAGACACACTAGCCATTTATTTCCAGTAGTGGACAAAGAAAAAGATCAGAACACCTCTAATTGAAATTTATCATAGTAAAATTAACTAATACATTTTATTTTTTTGTTTTAAAATTTTAAAATGTTATTATAGTTTACCTGACACTACCATGTTCAGCTGTGACTTCCTAAACTACAATTCAACATTATCACAGTAAATATCTATATAAACTGTGTAATTGTGTATGGGCATTTACTACAGTAGATCATTGTATTATTATTTTGTTTAGTTCAGAAAATGTAAATTAAGGCATTTGTTTTTGTGTAAAAGCATTGCCAATAAAACCAAAGTAAATATCCATTGCAATATCACAGGATATTTCAAGACAGATGTACAGGGGACATTTGGGCACTCCAACCTTACATGACTGAATAATATCAATTCCTGCAGGCAGCTTTTCTTTTGCTATCTTTCTCAGATCATATTCTGTTTCAGCTTCTAATCCATTGTCTGTGTTCAACAGAATAAAACCACTAGGGCATTTCAGCTCATTTTAAAGATCTCCAGACTACACTTCCACAGATCTACTTAGGTCAGACAGTTGACTTTCACACCAAGTCAGAATGGAGGGTTTTAGGACTGCATTTCAGAGAAAGGGCTGTCACTTTTGCCAGTGATTATGGATATTGTCATTTATACCTGCTTCAGGTTTCACACTGTCTGACATAAAACTTTCGCATGTGTAACCCTTTAGTTTTAAAGCTCTGATCTGCTTACAAAGAACCCAGATGGCTTTCTTCATGCTGATATGCCACTAACACACCACAATGGATGTTTAACAGCTTACATAACAAGAATATAGGTTTAAGACTGATAGCTGTAACTGATCTCTGAATAAGGTCTTTTTGAATGAGATGTAGTGTTGTCAAGTTCATTATTCTCCATAGAAGAGCATTATGGTAAAAAGAAGAAAAAACATTCACTCTGGGTCTTGAATACAGAAACTGACTGGTCTTTTTAGAAACCTTTCTGCTGCAATGGAAGTTACTGTTCTTTATCATTAAGCAAAGCCTCAGGCAGTCAAAAATCTGAAACAGAGCAATCCCAAAGCACATGGCCACAGTACCAGCCCACACTTGACTGTGCTTGCCTGAAATTGAAAGGGAATCAGTTTGAGTGAAACAAAATGAAACTGCTTTTGTTTCACTTATTGATCTTGTAACAGCACACACTTTTCATTATCAGCTAAACACACTGGACTGGACAATGTCTTTCATTGATGGTGAAGATACTTGCTTGAAATCATCCCACCATCCGTGGGCCGGAGAGAATTTTTACTGGCTGGTCTCTGCAATCTGATTTCACCGAGCACAGGACTCTGACCCTCCTTTCAGTGGCAAGAATGTTTTCACTAATCAAGAAGCAAAAGGAGAGAGTGAAACATGTCTCTTTAATCCTACCATTTTCCACCTCTAATCTGGTGAGGCTTACAAGAAGAAAACCTTCACTGTGTAAATCTTTAATTGTGTACAATACCCTTACCTCTTGCCCCCCCCACACCTCACCAAGATCATCAATGAACCAGCAGCATGCCATAAATATTTAGGCAGCCTTTGCCCACTGCACTTTCTCTAGCAGCATACTAATGAATCTGGTTTCAGAACAAAAGCGAGCCTGGGCTGAAACTATGAGAGAATGAACATTCACACCGAGGGGTGCATTGATCCAAAGTGCTTGGATAGAGATAAAGGTTTTTCAGCTCCAGTTCTGCAGTAAATAATGCATAACACCCAGATGCCCTGGCTCCACCGGCACAAGATTACTGCTGCATACAGGTCTCCTATCTAAGAGCTTATAGAAGTCACATGCAAACAACTTTATAGGAATCAAGTAAGTTGTGATGAATTGTTGGTGTCTTTCATCAGACCACAGCTGGACATGACTTAGGGAATGAGGTGAATTAGGATTCAGAATTATTTAAGGTCAACACTAAAAACACTAAAACAATGGCCTATCACACTACAGTTTGACTGTAAATGTGTAAACCATGATATAATCCATGACTTGACAATTAAATGTAATAGTATTTAGTACTTCCCTATTATTGCTTTTGCTCTTGCTGTCAATAATAATGTAGCACTCATAGTCAACCTATTAATTGACAAATTTATTAATATGATAACAGCCAAGGGCTTTACCAAAACACTTCTACTCCATTAAAATTGAAGAAAGATGCTATTCTTGCATATTTGCAACAGGAAATATTTGAATAATCGCTGTGATCTTACAAGTTACAGATATAATAATAATAATAATAATAATAATAATAATAATAATAATAATAATAATAAACTTAATTTATATAGCACCTTTAAAGGTGGCTTCTCAAAGCGCTTTACAGAAAATATTCAGAGATATATTCAGAGAGTATGAAATTTGGCTTCATTATAATATGTTCCTTTTCATAAACCTGTAGAAAGCTCATTATGGTTTCAAAGGTGTACAAAGGATTATGAAACATGGAAATCATATTCCCACTCTGATCTTAATTGAAATAGAAGTGTGACAGCAGAGTGGCTGAAAATTACTAACACAAACCTCTACTGATTTCAGATTGACACCCCAAACTAATATGATCAAACATATAATGGATAAAGTTCTCAGTGTTTAATGCCCATTTTCTCTGTCTAGATGGAAAATGACAGTTAATTTGGGGAAATAAATATTTTCATATTTTCAGTCGATTGTCTGTCTTCTCATATCTAAATCATAAAAATGCTGGTGTCCCCAGTCATCTGTTGGAAGTATGTAGTATCTGTGCAACAGCTGCTAAGGACGAAAAGCTTAGATCATTCACAAGCTTATTTAGTTCACATTGGTTTGGTTTTTTATCTCTCCAAAAGATTGGGCGGGGGTTTGGGGATTTCCTATCTCTATGACTGTCTTTTTCATCTATGAAGTGTCCAGCTCAGTTAGGAAGAAGGAACAACCTAATTGTAAGTCTACAGTAATTCAGCCATGACTTTATATCATGCATTACTGAATACAGCTCAAGTATGTACAGTATAATCACACCATCCTGTCAAACAGACAAAGCAAAGTATGATGTGAAAAATAATTACAGCCATCATGGCATTTTATCCTACAAGATTTTCCAACATATATTTTCGACACACATTTCTGACCATGTTTTTAAAATAGTCTTTTAAAACAAATTGCCCGACAGATCACTTTCAGGCCTCTTCCACTTAGGTTTTCCATTTCCCTTAAGCACGATGACACCAAGAGAAGGATCCTCTCTTTTTAGACTACATAAGATTAAATGCAAATCTTTAGTATGGTCTTTGTGAAGATGCATCAAGTGAACAGAGGCTCCTTCACAGACACTCAAGGGAGTTTGTTTATTTCACAAGGAAGGGTGGTTGAATATCTGATATGCCCCCAGAGCTGTCTCTGTATGAAATTATACGAAAAAAAAGACCTCTTATTCACGTATGACTCATTGTGTTTGTGTATAGAACAGAAAAGATTAGTGTTAATATATGAATAAGCTCTCTGCTTGTGCTGACACAAGGCAACAAGGTAGGGAATGATATCTGGTGAGCTCCAGTAATAAGCATATTTAAAAAAAAGGATAATGAATAAAAAAACATGAATGAAGGTTTAAATAATAAAATGTAATATTTTGAAAAATCGGCAAAACTGGAGACATAAGTGGATACACAATAGCATTGAACAGCATACTGTATCTAGAAATAAGAAAGAAGCTTTATGAAAGTCATACCATACCTCAAACATATTAATAAGTAAGAAAAGCCTTGTATTCTGTAGTATGGTCTATATGCAATCATTTTGTATGTTTAATGTTGCATTACTGTATATTTAACATGGTTAGTTTTACATTAGGTGAACACAAGCAATTCCTTTTGGTTACTGTAGCAATTAAATATAATTACATTTTAATAAGAATGCATTGCTCATAAAAATTAAAAATACCCTTCTTCTCAAAGTAGTGACCACGTATGGTAAAAAGCCTGTGATTTCGAAGAACACGAAACCTGAAGAACCATCTGAAGAACATTGAGGGAAAATGATGGTATTTTGTGCATTTTCATTGAAGGAATATTTTCTGCCACGTGCAGTTATTTCTTCTTTAAATGATGCATGTATCAATTTAACTATAGGTAAGAACATGAAGAATAAAAAAATGCAAACTCCAGTGGGCTAATGTCAAATTTACTTCTCTTAGCTTCACACTGAACATCCAGCCTCTAAAGGTAGGACCATGGGGCAGATTTCATTAGTTACTCCAAAGCAATACACTTAATTATTGTAATTTTCCTTGGTCATCCTGTATTTGCCAAAAAAGAAAAAAGATATTGACTATTGATATGATGATATGGCCAAAGGCACTCAGGAAAACAGAGCTGCAACTAAGATTCTGAATGAAAGAAGAAAGCATTCTCATATTAATGTAGGAGAAACTCAGTGTCAAGGTATTCCACTTACATGGGGAACAGCAATCCAGGGTCAGATAATGAGAATTGTAATTCTCTCTTGCCCAGGAAAAACAACAAAAACAGGGTTCTCCACAGACCCTTGATGTACATAAATGAAATGAAACCTCTTGTATAAGACCCTTAAACTTTACTTATTCTCTCAGATTTCCCAAAGTAGATTCAAATCCTCTCTCACTCAGGTATGAGAAACATACAAATAAGTTGCCTGGCTTGATCCATTATCTAACATTTCAAGATGTTTACATCTACCTCTGAAAGCAAGTGATTGACAACTCCATGCAATTTAATTATCTTCTCAGGGAATATTCTGTGCTTGATTAAATTTGATGTGTGAACTAAATGTACTAAACACCCCACCCCCATCATGCTCTATGTTTAAACAAGCAAGGTAGCAATCTCCAGCCCACCTGATACAAATCCCTCAATAAAGTGGAAAAAAATAGGAACTTTAATAAAGTTAGGAATGGGAAAAAGGCTGAGGATCACTTCAGCTCCATTTTATTGCCTGCTATCAAGACAGATCAGAAAATCTCTCTGACCTTGTCATGTAGGAGACATTCTAATACAGAATGTACCACCGACATTTGGGGGAGGCTGATGGAAAAATGTATGAAGCTTTCGAAGCTGTATGAAGCTTTTTTTTGAGAGACCAAACAAAAAAGAGAACAGGGACAGAAGGAAAAGGGTAAGTATTTTACATTGATTATTCCTAGTAAGATTTAGAAATGGTAGATTAAACTACTTATTAGAAATAAATAAAGAACCATTTCCTTTTTGCACTGTAACTTAATATAATGTTCTAATAATGTAGGAAAATAAACAAAAGAAACATACTTTTGCATTGTTATTAAGTTTTGCTGAAGCATGCAATAGTGAAAAATAACAAATAAAAAATGTACTCAATTAACACGTACTGTATGTATTGCTAGTTGTAGCACCTTTTTTAAGGTAGACCACAAAGGCGGGGTGCAGAATTAGGCCCTTATGTCTCCTGTTAATTTGTGTTTAATTGCAGTATATTATCTTTGTCCACATACTGTTTGTGGCATTTATTAAGTTACTCATGTACCGAAAAATAGTAAAGATAAACCGAAAGAAAACAGTACTCTTTCTAAAAGCTGGCCATATTAGTAACAGGAGCACAAAATGCAACGTATCCCAGGGAATACATCATTAAAAAATAATTAAAATGAGGCACTATGCAGTGAGGAGTAATGACGGTCACATTTCCACAGTCCAGGCCTCACCTGTTCTAAACTGAGCTTTTTCACAAGACAGAGAATTTCTTAAGAATAGCATATATTTGAGCAAGCACAGCTGGGACTGGTGAGCCTCCAAGGTTATTTCGTAGCAGTTCACACAACAGCAACCCCTGTTGTTTCCCAGCCACAGTGAGCTTGCAGCTATATCAATGGTAACTCAAACACCATTCAATGCTCAGTATGTTGCAGGTATTGTAAGAGCTCACAGTGAGGAATATGGCAGATGGCTGAAGAATGAAGGGAGGTGTGCAGGACTCTTATCACTCCTGTGCTGGTTCAGGAGCATAAACAGTAAAACAAAATTACTGATTTGCAATGTACACTTGTTCAAGCCTTGAAAAGTAAATCATATCACCATAGCCTGAGTAAAAAGCTTGCACTATTATAATACATGCTAAAACTTTGAAATAAATAAGTGTGACAAATAATTGGTCAGATGTTGTATTTATTGCTGTATTCATACAGTAGTTTGCATTGTTCACAATTTCAATGACTGTAAGCAGCCCTTAATGAACACTTTTTAGTCTACACTCTTCAGTAAAGATTAAACTTTCATAATCCTTTCATAAAAGTGGAGATTCCTGATTTGTAGATGTGTGGTATAAAAATATACTGTATAATCCCCCTACAGTACACTAAGCAGCTGTAATTGTGATTTCCTTTCCATGTTAGGAATCAGCAGAGCAGAAGTGGGATTGTGCTCTGCAGAAAGATCTACCTCATCTTTGATCTTCTGGACATCTTCCTGAGGCCATTCCTGTTCACACTACAGTATATAATACAGCAGAGCTGTTGCAGCATTCTCATTTCCAGCACTGCATAAAACACCCATTCAGGTTAATTCCTTTCCACATCTTGAGTTAAACACATGTATTGTACAGTATGTATTGGAAAGCATTTACAAAGAACATTCCCAGATAATTAAACCATATATGGAAATTCTAAAAATTAAATGTATAAAATTTCTACTGAAATCTTACTCGGTTAAGCTAAATTTAATCCTGATAAATCTGTGTTTTTTAGAATGAATAGTATTTTAGCTTCATGAATGAAGGGATCAAGGATTTTAATGACAAGGAACTCCTGACAGTGAGTCAATTACATTTAATTACTAAATTAAATGTAGTAGCTATTAAAACACTTCGTTTTTGAAGAATCTGAGCAAAGTGAATTAAATATTTCTAAACAGCAAGCTTGTTTTCTTGTCACCCAAACTAAGATTTATTAATAGCAAAGTTGTTACAATAAGAGAAAATATTACTTAATTCCTTTGAATAAACTTCCGATTTTCAGAATGTATTATTACAGACTCTGTGCCTAAGACTTATGCTTGGCAGTATATGTGTTTTTGTTTTTAATTCCAAACTATATTAATTTAGGTATTACAATCTGGAATGTCCTTATTAAGATTATTTGGTAATCTATTTGTTTATTTTTGCCATGCAGTGGCACACTGCAGTGTTTCATTTATGACTCCATAAAGCAAATGGCAAATTTAGCAATTAATGCGGTGGAAAATAGTGTAAGAATCAAACAGCAGCAGATTTATTAAAAACTAACGCTTTGACCTGTTCTAATTGAGATGTATTTCACACTGCTGAATGGCAAGTGACATTAATCGTTGAATAAAAGGTCTCTAATTGTGCTTCTGAAATTAACACCAATCCCAGGATTTTATGCGGGTCAGGATGGTGTCAGTGCAGTCACAGCACTGTTGCTCTTGCCTCCTGGGTTAGATTCTGCCTAGGGCACTTTCAGTCTAGAAGTTGCTTGTCCTGTCTCTGTCTGCATGAGGTTTGTCCTGCCTCTCAAAAACATACTAGCTTAATTGGTGCCTATAAATTGTCCCTGCATACATTTATACCCCATGCTGGATGGACATCCCCTCCTCTTGCCCTATGCACCTGGGACAGGCTCCGTGTTGGCATGACCCTCACCAGGTATAAGCATGAATAAGCTGCTTTCTGACAATGAATGGATAGGTGTTTTAAGGGAATCCAGAGTCATTTATATTAATGACTGTAATCTCTGCTTGTACACTTAGAAAATTAGTAGGCCTCAATAGTCAAATCACCTTTAAACCAGTCCATGCGATGTGAGATTGAGATGAGATTAATAGCATGCTAAAGATATGCATTGCATGTAAGAAATAAAAGGAAGAAAATACTATTTAGAATATATAGTCTAATGTATGTAGGACCACATATACATCATATCTACACTCAATATTTACATATGAACACTGGCCAGTTTATACCCACATACTGTAGCATCACTTCTGTAACCATACTAATAACAAAGAGGTAAAGCGAAGTTAGATCATTTTATTACATATTTATGACATATTGCATCACAGTGCAGTGCTAAGATCTGACAATGATGTTCTTCCTGTTGATTTTTCTGGAACACTATGGACCACATTGTTTTATCTCCAATTTCCTTCAGAGAAAGATTTTCTTTCACACCAATGCTCCTAGATGCACAACTGAAATGAGGTTTCACTGATGAATTTTAAGAGCCCTTCAGTTACCCGAATAGCACCTTCCGAAAACACTCCAGTGATGAAACAGACAAATAGTATTTATTCATAGATACAAATAAAAGAGGTACTGTATATGGCAAACAAATAAATTTAACTTAATATTAATAATAATTTAAATATCTGGATTTTTACATTGATCTGCATGAGAGACATGCAGTACTATTCAGAATAGGTCATCCAAAAGAAAACAGAAAAAAGTACAAATTTAATATGCAGTGCAAAGGGAGAAGGAAATCACAGGTAGAAGAAGAGCAAAGAACAGAAATCATATCACACAACTGTGTTAACTTAGAGAAGGACATCACACTTTAGAATTACAAACTATTTTCAAGAAACAAAACTGAAACTGAAAAAAAATTACAATAAACAGCATAATGGATTTTGTGCTCTCTTTTTAAGTACAACTATTTTACATAGTAATGTACATAATGTGAATTATTGACTTTAGTCAGAACTTCTCGGATAAGCTTAGTACCATTCGATTTGAAACACATTGTATTGGGCATGCAGTAAGATAAACATGTTGTTGAAGCTAACAAGAGATCCTGGCTTCTTTCAAGAAATGGCTGATTGAGACCCTTGGATCAATTAGCTACTAACTACCAAATGGGCAAGATGGGCCGAACGGCCTCTCTCATTTGTCTCCCAATAAATCATGGATTCTGCAAACTACATAAAACATCAAATGGGGTTTAAATCTACTAGCTTAGAACACATGAATGTTGAGAGACAAAACAGTATTTAAATGATAAGACAGCCTTTAATATTAGCTCCCTATCTCCTGTTTCACTCCACCTGAAATGACTGAATACAGCCTGCACTTCTTCACCAATGAAAGATTTTTTTACCTCTCACAATTTATCGTGTCTTTAAAAACCACCTGTAGTTCCTGAAAGACCAACTGAGCTATCATTTGTAAAACGCCCTCCAAAAGTGTTTGACAGCAGATTTGAGAATTTATTTTTTAAATAATATATTACTGTTCAACAGCTTCATCTGGTATGGACGTCGATATCTGTTTTATTAAGATCAACACAGGTGAACAAATGACATAGCTTAGAAGCTGCAGAAGACTAAAACTGTCTAGTTAGTTAATATTCCAGAAGCACATTGTCATATTAGGCCGTTTATATGACAGAGTTGAAATTGCTAGTAAGCATAGGGAAAATGTCCTTGAATATCTACTAGATTATCCGCAGTGACCAAATTATCTTGCCGTCGAGTTATCCTGAAATAAATTACCTTCACTACCACAGTGAAAGGGGTGGCAGTGGCATAATGATTCTACAAAACAAAAATAATTGAAGATGACAATATCATTGTTAATCGGAGTCCCTAGAATGCAATTGTGTGTTCCGCTGTCCTTAGATTCTGAACTGCAAATTTGCTCTAAATCCTATCTGCCACCTGTAGGGCAGTACAACATGAAGCAGGGATCTGGAGCAACCACCAAACGTGGAAAATTTCAGAGTTCTGTGGCTAATCATCACCTTAACTGAAGGAGTGTGTAGAACTATACTGAAGGACCACATAAGCAGGAAAGCAGGAAAGCAAACACCTTTGCACATCAGATAATCTGTTCTCTATAATTTATTGGCAGTTTGGACATATCCAATTTAGAATTGCTTTCTTTCAAAATAAAAAATGGAATACGTTTAATTTATTTTACAGCATGTTTTGCTTTCGTATGAGAGGATGATTGTTGTCATTAAAAATACATTTGATTACATCAGTAAAGCACTTGTCCGTGTTGTGCATTGTAACAATCTATAATAAAAAGCAAAGAAATGCTTTACCTTCACCTGATTTCACTATAAAAAAAATAATTATCCTTGGCCATTGTGCTTTACTAAAAAAGCTAAAAAAAAAGCTTATTTAAAGCAGGAAACGTTTTCAGTTTCACAACAGGCATTCAGAAATTAATTTACAATCAATGCAATGTAAAGCTTTCAATAGAAAATAGTCTTTATCGCTTTAACTCAATGTGAGTAATTTACAATACAAACTATTTTCATTGCTTACATTATTATTGTTATTATTATATAAGGTGGATGTTTTTAAACAGGGTAAGTTACAAGCCAATATAGTCACTACACGTTTCATAAAGTACAGCACTGTAGTGTAACATACATTTAAAAGATGCCATGCTCTGTCTAGGACACTAGTACAACACTGAGGAACACCTGCAATAGACAGGTGTCGTGGATATCATAAATCCAAAAGATAAATCCAGCTGTTTCTTACAATCTTATTGTACAAGTCTTGTGCTCAGCATGTGTTAGGTTTTGGAACTGAGTGGAGAGACGTTAGTGATCACAACTATCTTTTTACTGCACAGGTTTTCTGGCTCAGTAGAAGTAAACCGTTGCCTTGAAATATATTTCCAATGCAAATCAAAACTCTAAAGTAGGTACATGTGTGAATGGCACAGTTCTGCTTTTCCCCTGCTATGGATTTGAAAGATTTGAAAACTATCTAAAATTGAATATATTTACTCAATATACTGTATGTAGTGTATATGCTTATAGTGCATACAGTATGTACAGTGTAGTTCAGATGGGTACTGTAGCTGCATCAGCGTGTGTAGGCTGCAAAGGAACAAGTAAAAGGTTTATTCCATGCTGAAAAAAGAAAGAAAACACAACATTTCGGTCGTGGAGCCTTCTTCAGGTGACACCTGAAATATTGTGTTTCTTTCTTCTTTTTTTTTTCAGCATGAAATAAACCTATTACTTGTTCATGTTCAGTGTATACTGCATATAAATGTCTGGGCGGAACCAATGACTTATTATTACATTCTTTACATTAGAAGAAAAATAAAAAGAGGGTGTGTTATGGTTAAAAGATCAACTTAATTCAATGTTCTTTCTGCTTCTCACTTTGTTAAGAGCTCCTTATTACAGAAGCATGACAAATTTAAATTAAATATGTGGAAGATTTTCCATAGTTTGGAAGAACACGGAACATCAAAGGAGTAGATTATAATTAAAGCCAAAACTCAAACACCTACCTTGAAAGAATTTCTGATATACATTTGGATTCTCTCTTTTTATGTAATTGGTTTATTTATTAAATAAAGGAATCAATGTCATGAGAAAGCATTTAACACGCTCCACTTTCAGCAAATGTCATTAGCCCAGGTTTCTATTGAAATCAAAAGGCTGACTTGCTCATTTCTTTCCAGTTAAAGAAAATGCAGTTCTGTCTGCCTGTAAGCAATCAGCTCCAGTAAACAAATGCTCTTCATTATTTCAAATTTGACATGATATAGCTGTATAGTGTACTGTGTGTCAAGTCCAATGTTCTTCTAGTCTGTAGTTTCTTCAGACCAGAGGGATCTGATACTCAGGGGTTTAGATAGTTCTAGGGAAGAAGGAAATAAAAAGAACAGGAAAACAGATTTTCTTGTTATTGTATTAAAAACTAACCTTACGATTTTCCCTAATAAAATTTCATATTCTGTGTGCTAAGATTTGAAAGAGAAAATCTTTGAAAGATTTTAAGTGGCTTTGCATAAACACTAAAACAATCAATTAGTGAGCTAGTTGATTGAGCACAAGTGATTATTTAGCCTGAACTGGTAGGTCCTGCTGATGTGCCATCATCGTGTTGGAGGGTGGATTAAGTGAGTGCAGTGTCTCTTGTCATGTGAGGCATTCACAGCCAGTAATTTCTAACCTAGCAAGACACTGCAGTCCAACACAATCTGTCAATGACAGGCCACTGTCTGAGAGACCACAAGTCATGGCACTTGACCAAAATCGATGGAGAGGTCCAAGTGTGATGGTTAGGGAAGGAGTGTCTTAGTTGCTACAGATCTCCAATTGTAGTGATTGATAGTAGACTGATTGCACAATGCTACTGTACATTGAACAACAGCTAGATGAGAATGTAATGTTATACTGAGACTTCAGTCTCATTGAACATTTATGAGATGAGCTTGGGCAATGTGTGATGTCTAGGGCTCATACAGCTGTGAACAGGCATAGTGTGTGTACTGTATGTTCAGGCTCTACAAGAGGATGGGACAGAATATCACAAGACTGCATTTGCAACCAGGTTCAAAATAATGTACATAGATCAGATGTACAGCTTGCACTGTTTCCAGTTGTGGCCACATAAACAGTACTACTAACCTGTGACTTTCACAATAGGCCCCTGTTGTTCAATAATCTCAATGACAAATGTTTATCACCATAAGAAATTTACCTTTATCAACTCTGTTCAACAAAGATGTCAGTGCACCACCAATAAAAATACAGTAATTTCCTTATGATAAATTTGCAGTGATACATTTCTTTTGATGCTCAGCATACATTGTTCCTGGCTAGATATGAGCCCCTGTATGTTTACAATTATTTTTTTTTTTAAATATATTATTTATTAAAAATAATGTTATTATTTAAATAATTAATGTACAGTAAAATGTTTTATTACTTTCGAAATGTGATCTGGAGAAAAGACTGTAATATATATTGTAATAACAAATAACAAATCAGTAAACATTATATACTTTTGCTATATACAATATTATATACTCTTACTCAATATTATATAAGAGCTGTTGCAACCCAGAGCCTATCCTGAAAGCATTAGGCACAAGATGGGATTACTCTTTGGAAGTGGCACCAGTCCATTACTGGGCAGTACACACACACAATGACAATTTAAAGACAACAGTTAACGTAGCCAGCATGTCTTGGGAAGAAATCAACCCAGAACTGAACCAATGACCCAAGAGCTGTAAGACAGTAGTGCTATCTGCCACGTCACCATGCCACCCCATAGAAAGCAAGTGGTGACCTGACGCTTTTCCAAAGTCATACTGTACATCTCGGTCATTTACTTCTACAATAAAATATAAATAAATCATATGCATGTATCAATGAAGCTACAATGCAAGCTAGTATTACTACTGTAAGACATTGAACATTACAAGAATATAGGTTAAACACATAATATTTTCATCTCCCAAGCTGTTTTAAATCTCTAACAATATGAGGCAGATCTTAGCAGATGAAATGGGGTATCTGCACTGACCGAAACAAAAGTAGCTGCAAAAGCATTGAAGTACATTTACAGATCATTATATAGCAAGAAAACAATCTCCTATTGTCAGGATTAAGCCACTTCCTTTATTATGCATTGTACAAAGATGAGTAGATAATTTAGCGGCAAGTAGAGCAGACTGTGCGCTGAGGAATAGCACAGCCAATCAATGCAGAATTGTTCTTCAGGCAATTTGGCACACAACATTTCAAGTCAACAGTGCTGCTCTCTAGAATATCAAAAGTCAAGCACTGGGCACGTTAATGGTAAATTCAATTCCACATCCACAAGCTTTGTTTATTCGCTTGACACAGGGACAGAAGCTGAAAGTAACTGTTTCTAAGCTAGACATTGCCTAACAGCAGGCAGTGAAATCAATGTTCTGCTGGAGTTGTTGCAATTAGTTTGCTACCTTTTTCCCTCTGAACATAACACGGTTCTGGAGATATATAATAATCCCACTTCATGTGATGGCTAACAGTTGCTATAAATTGTGAGTGGGGGTCAATTTTCTTCAAGCTGAAGTGCTCTTAAAATAAGTGTTCTAACTTCAAACTTTCCTTCCTTATACTGAAGAATAACCTCTGTAGAAAGCCATGTTTTCTCAAGTGATTCTGCTGCAGATAATTCTTACACTATTCTATACAGCTCGTAATGCATCTACCAGGCAAAATAGAAACCTCACTGTTCCAGCTCCCCATGGGTGAATTACACAAGCATGTCCTGAATGAGAGAATGTTACAAAATTGAGGTGAAAAGAGATACAGTATACAGTACCATCAATGACAATAACTAACCTGATTACTTGTCATCTCCATGGTCTCTTATTTCAGGTATGGATTATGTTTTATTATTATTTATGTAGTAGAATCTCCAGGATGATGAGCACTTCTTATATACTGATTCTAAATATACTGTATATCCATCCATTTTCTAACCAATTTATCTAATACAACTGATCAAAGAGGAGCCAGAGCCTATCCTGGTTAGCAACGGGTACAAGACAGGGTATACTCTGGGCCAGTCCATCGCAGGGCACATACGTAGTCACAAACATGTACTGTACATATTCACACCAGGGCACATTTTCCCAAAAGCTAGTTAATCTACCAATATGTCTTTGGATTGATGGAGGAAACAGAGCACCTGAATTAAACCCATGCAAACATGGGAAGAACATACAAACTCTAATCAATGTGCCACCATTCAACCTCTCCTCTAAATACTGTATATACAGTATGCATTGTATCCAGCAGCATGTGATCTTATGCTGATGCAAACATACAATACAGAATACTGCGTTGGTTACCATAGCCATGAAGTTATATCATTATACCCAAATATTCCTATACAGTGATCATGCAGGAAAAGAATGCATACGAAGTTGATCAGCTGTAGCCTGTACTGTATATAAGTGTCCTATAATACATCCAATATGGGGATTTGGGATAAAGAAAAGCACATTTTTGTACATGTGAAATATTGTATATTACTCAACCATTAAAGAAGTGATGAAATGAGATAACTAGAAGGAAGGAACTTCTCATCTCATATACAGGCTGTGATTTTGATTTTAATGGAATTAGTTAACATTCATCTCTTTGCTCCAGAGAATGTGTTGAAAGTGCTGAAGTTGGGGCTTTAAATTCCCTCAGTAATCTGACTGTAAAACAGGCCTAAGGAATCCTAGAAGTCCGAGTGCAAGAGAAACACTTTTAGAGGAATGAAGAGAGGAGACACATCAGCAGACACCTTAAAGGATGTCAGAACAACATCAAGTGTGCTTAGAAAAACAGGTAGAAGTCTTATTCCTCCCTTCAAGCAAATCCTAATGGAATACACTCCAACATCAATCACCTTGAATGGCAGAGCTGAGGGCTTCATTATTTCAGCACTACTCATCTTTATTTTATAAACAGAACAAGCAGACATCAGAGAATGGGTATTGGGCATATTAAAGGGCATTTCTTTCCATTAATTATTTTTGTGCTCTATTGCCCCTGGGCAGTGTGCACCCTGTGATAATCCACAAACCTTTTCACTGTAAAGATGCAATGAGAGGAAGCAAAAGCAATTACCTGGAGAGAAAATAACTAAAATCAAAGATCTACACATACAGATAACACATGCTGAATCTGAATTTAAAATCCATATTGACCAGTAAAATGAAAAAACAATGGAAAGACCATTTCAAGAACCTCATAAAAATAGCCTGCATTGTGTAACAATTCTATATGTTAGATAAGAAAAAGTACTACTCCCCAGTTTCAGGTTGCATGACCTCTGCTTTCTCTTTGTGACACTTTCAAACCAAGTCTCTCTAGACAGAAAAATCCTTGTCAACCAGTTGAAAACTTGCACACTTAAGGAGCTTCCAACTATGTGACAGCTGCTTACAGGCTTGTGAAGGCTTGATTTCCAGTTAAAGAGCTTGATGGCCAATTATCAATATCAGCTTTGGGGGCATGTCACACTGAGATCAATAGACCTTTCCTCTATGTGGATGCCCTTATCTTGCCAAAACTACAGTTAATGGATTCCATCATTATTGCAAGTGGCAGAGGTTTGTGTGATTCTGACAACAACAAGGCAGAAGAGGTGCATGCAAGAATGATTTGAGGAGAGGCAGCAAAGTGCCATTAAAATTGAACAAGGCCTTTTGAGTGGAACATACACTGTGCATCAAATAGAAGATATCCAGGAAAAAAATCAGACATCATTTATAATTGCACTTATCTACTGTAACAGTTACACAGCTCCTTGCAATTTCATTTTTTCTCTGGAGAAGAAGGGTTTTTCTGAGAAAACAACACTAACACTGGGCTAACACTAATAGAACTACCAAAACAGCTCTGTAATGAGTTGGCCAAGCCCCCAATAACTTTAAACACAAAGTTCTATAAAGGACAAGGCCTATGAAGCTCTCAAGCTCATTGAAGATCCAACAAGTATAGGAGGGTCATCTGTCTAGTGAGTACCCTGTGAGGCAAGTATGTTATCAGATCAGGTTTAAAGAGATTGCTGCAAGAGTGTCAGGATGCTAATTATTATTCATCAGGCAGAGAGCAACACATTGATCTTTTAAAGAAAAAAGGGTTATAGAAGAAAAATGTTTTTTAAACATATCCTATAAGGATAGTTGCCCAAGAACTAATTGTGTGTATAGTGGAGCTTTAATACTAGCACCAGTCTTCAGTTTTTATTGATCATCTCCTTCAATCTGATGCAAAATGTCTGCCCCTACTGAAATATAACTCATTTATCAATGGAAACTAGGCCTATCCATATATCTATTTTCTAACCTCTTCTTCCAATTCAGGGTTGGAGAGGACCTGGAGCCTGTCTTGGCAAGAAATAGGCACAAGGCAGGATACACCCTGCATGAGACGCCAGTCCATTGCAGGGCAGACACACAGACACAAACATGCACACACTCATACCAGGGTCAGAAGCAATTTTCCCAGAAGCCAATTAACCTCTAAGTAGGAATCCAGAGCACCCAGAGAAAACCCACTTGAGCATGAGGAGAACAAGCAATCTCTACACAGATAGCACTCCAAGTCCGGAATTAAACCTCGAGCCCCAGCTACCACTAAATTGTGGAACTGGGCAATACTGAAAACAAAATCATTATTGATACTATATAGATCTCCTCTTTATTGTGTATGAGACTTTGTTTTATGTGGAAATCTTTTTTTTACCCAACTAAACTGCAGTCTCACAGTGCAGTGCTCTGCATTTTTCATTGAATAGAGAAATATCTCCATAATTTCTGAAAGTAAAGGCAATTGTGTCAAAATAATCAAAACAGCCAATCCATTACTCAAAGCTAAGAAGTAGAGCCTATAAAAGGATTTTATAGTAAGTTCTTTTTTTCTTTTGTTACTATTATATTCTTGTAAAATGCCAGATGTTCATCTCTCTGTTTTGTATTTTTAATGTATCTGAAATTGATTTTGTTTTATGCTTTCAGCTGAAAAACAAAAGATATTAATTACTCTGTACATTAAGAGCACTAATTTCTCCCTTACAAGCTATTAGAGAACACATTGAGAAAATGTCTGTGCTCTGAGAGACAGAAAATAGACAGTACTTTGCTAGGAAGAGTTTATGCACAGGACTTAAATTTCAAAAGAAGAGGATTATTTTGTCATTTTCTGGACTCCAGCAGCATTCTGTTGGCCACAATTTATATTCTCATGGATATCTTTTTGCAGCACACCCTACAAGACTTGCTAACACTGTTTGCTGTTGTTAAAATGCATCCTGAAACAATCACTGATGAGTTCACTTTTTGCTAACTTCTATAAAAGACACCTCAAGGCTATACCTAACAACTTAGTGGACCCATCAGTGATAGCTACTGTAAGTCATTGGTCATAGTTTCACCTTTCAGGGCTTTTAGGAAGAGCTGCAGACCAATGACCCAGTAATTCAAGTTTATCAACACGTGAGATAAATTTTGACATGCATATGTCTAATGTGTGATTTTCCTCTCCCTTTCAGTAGCTTGTCAGTTTCTACACTGGTCCTTTATGGTTTTTAATATTCTTATAGTTTGCTACAAAAATCCCTACAAAAATCCTTTAAGCTTTCTGCTTTCAGATTGTTCTGTTTTGCTTTATCACTGGGACACATCAGTACATTTAGAAACTGAATTATTGACATGCACCATGCCACATCAGTATGAACAGATATGCACACGAGAAAATTCGTAAAGCACAGACATTTGCACACCCGCTCATACAGACAGATTCATGTCATGCAGGAGGATGGCTATTAAGGACAGCAAATAGGCTGCTTTTATTTCCCTGCCTTGCTGGGAAATATTCAGAATCCTTTCAAGCACTGGTCAGCATATTAAAACCTGCAGTGAAGTTCTCTGCAAGCGTGAGTGAAATCTCAACTCCTGCACAAAGCGTTACAGCACTGTCAACACTAAACACTGCAAGATACATCGTAATTACACCTGCAGGGATTTACTTCATCACATGGGTCTAAGAGAGATGGAAGGAAAGAAGGGGAAAAGGTAAAGGAAAAAAAGTAAATAGATTAAAATCTAACCTGAAAGGGGAAGAAAGAACATAAAAATGCTGACGTAGAAACCATCTACCACAAGGCTGTGAATCTTCCTCATTTACTTGGCAGGTTTACTGAATACAAACTGATATAAAACCCTCCCAAATGTGACAAGGACAGATTGTATAACACACAACCCATCTATTTTCCCAGGGCAGCATTGATAAGACAAGACATTTTTAATTCAGTAAGGTCAAAACACTGACCCCGTGACTGCGCTTTCTGTAAAAAACATCCACTTCTTGTTTTTCAGAATGTAACTTTTTTTTATGAACAGGATATGATCATGGCTTTTCAAAGTCACTGCTTAAATCACATTGTCAAATTGAATAGAATAAACATAATACACCATTTGAAGATGCAGGACATAGCAGAAGGGAAAAACAAACAAACATAATAATGTATTTCAAGAAATAAAGTATGATCGATCACATACAGTACATATCTCTATTATTGGACACTGAATGCAACATCTCCATCTGCAATGGTAGAGTATTGACAGAAAACTTACCTGGAATTTTTTAAAGAAAAGTATTTTCATACTTATTAGATAACCAGACAAGTTAAATAAGTATCTCATAGGTTTTCTTATGTTTTTTTTTATCAGTCCGTATGTTTTCACAACCCAAGTGTTCATGCATAGGCAATAATTACCAATAGAAAACAAAAGAGTATATTATGCTTCACAGAAATAAGAACTCAAGGACCCCACAGGGCTGCTCTAAGCTGTTCACTGTAAACTCAGTTCAGCCGAATATCACAAATCAATGATCCAACATTCATACAGTACAACCAGTATGCTCACCACCATCACACTGCTGTCAAAGAAGACTTTTTTTCTCTCATCATGTGCATTTCAGTGGAAGATCATGGCACTGAAGAAATAATTGTATTAGATGCAGTGCGAAAAAAATCTGGTATACTTGCGTATGAGATCAGGACTTTTATTGTTTTTGAAAGATTGGCAGTGCAACTATTCAGATGCTTGGATGAGCCAGGCAGCTTATCTTTGATTTATTCTGAGACAGGGCCTTCAGCAGAAGAAGGTTTGCTCTGGAAATGATACCAGACACAGACCTGGGAGGATGGTTGTTGTTTGCCTGTACTCAATGATAACCTTTAAACACAAGTTAAATTTACTGCAATGAAAATGACCAAAAGGGTTAAATGTAACAGTTCTGCTCAGTGTTTCACTTTCTGTCTGCTCTTGATTCTAAACATTGGTTTCCCGTTGACAAGTAGGTTTCTTCCTGTAAAACGCCGAATACAGCAAAAAATAACTTCAAATTTTGCAGTTACGACCACAGCTTCTGCATCACTCTTTATTAGATCATCTTAGCTCAGACCTTAGACAGCGATCTATGCTATATGCAAACCAAACATTCAGATTTATCTTGTAAAAAAAAAAGTGCATAACAACTGCCCTTCATCACAGAGCTATCTGTTTTCATCATGACAGGGAAGGCTGGTGGGCACAACCAGTGAAGGCACAGCGATCCTAATTAAGATGCACCATTGCATTAACGTAGAGGACATCAAAGTATACTATCAAAGTAACCCTGGTCAAAGCTGTCATGTAATTACACGTTACGAGGGACATGCAGGCAGGCGCTAGGGACAGAATCAGGCTTGTTCATACCTTATTTCCTGCACACACAAGATTTATTAACCATCATCTGTCTACTGGGCCACAGATGAAAGAGAAGGCAGGTCTGTGAAAGGATAATTACAGATCTTTCAAGAGCTGTGGCTGGGAGGCAGAGAGGAGGGAGATGGACAAAAAGGAATGATAAGAAAGGAATATGTAAAGATAACACATGGAAAGTAATTACCTTGTCAGGACAGTTCCTGCAGGCTGATTGGCCATGTCACAATGTGTTCATGTTATATAACCTTGGAGTACTTAATGTTAACCTTCTACCTAATAACTCGTTTACCTCTTAACTGATAAAAGATGATTTTTAAGTGGAAAGGCTATATCAGTCTAGTAAATTAATAAGGATGCAGGAAATCATTGTGTTTCATATCAAGGTCAGGGTCATGATTTAAAAAGCTCAAATGCAAAATCTGCAAAATACCATCAGAAATAATGAATTAGTAAGAAAAATGAAGCATCACTTGACGAATGCAATTCTGTCTCCTCTTGGGATTTCCAACTAGCAAATCCAAAGGATCTGAAAGATTTACAAATCTCTCATGCAAAGGATATGCAAGAAGCTGTCAATAGAAACAACATGGGAGAAGGAGATGGACAGTGATGGACTGCACCCAAACTGGGATACAATATGATAAAATCTGATTATAAGCTCTAAAACATCTCAGGCACCAATGTATTCACTTTAAATTAATACAGTACATAGGATGTATGACAAATTGTACAAATTGTACAAACGGTTCAGAATGGGACTAATTACAATCCAAACATGTACATTACTGTATGTAAGACCAACTCTGTAGACACATGTTTTGAGAGCATCCAGTTGTCCATAACCTTTGGATCCATGTCTGGACAAACTAATTGGTATACATTTCAAACTAAATCCTTGCCTGTGTTGATGTTTGTTCTGATTTATTTCTTGTTTATTAAACTATTTTTGAAAACCAGTGATCAAAATTAAAAGATATATCTGTCTCTGTGATCCAGGACATGGCACCAATTGGATGAAGGCCACATAGGACTCGACCATTGCTGCTCATGGCCAGTTCTGGCTTCAGTGCCATGTACTGTAGCAATACCTCCCAGACAGAACTTGAGAGCGTAAAAGAACATTTGAAATGAGATGAAGCCATTTAGCCCATATAGCCCTTACAATAGTGAGTATCTAATTGATTGAATGTTCTTACCCTGTCTTTTATGAAAGAAGCCAGGGTACTGGCTTCAACAAACATGGTGAGTTTCACTGTTTATTCTGGAGAAATCCAAAGGGTTGCCTTTCAGGATTTTTAATACTTGGATCAGGTCCTCTTGTAGTCCTCACTGTCCTTTACCCTGTCAGTGCTGGATATTCCATTTGAACCAGAGAAAATAGTTGGTTGCTCCACTCTTGACTGAATCCAGATCTTTCCTGCAGCATGGTGACTAAACTTGTGTGATATTCTGATATATTACTAGTGCTTTCTACAACTGTTATATAAAATCCTTTTTTAATTACATTATTTTACATTATTTTATTATTATATATTACAATACTTTGTTTGACTTTTATAATGCTTTTCCATATGGTCTAGAAGATATAAATAATATCTCAATATAACCACCCACAGTAAGTTATTTTCATGAGTTGCCTCTTCTAGCACAGTGTTTCCCATTTTGTGTTAATAGTTTATGTTTTTGTACTTATTCTGTTTGCCTACAGAAAGTGCCCGGAATTTTATATAATTCCTTTCATTTGCTGCTTCTATAGTTTTTGTTCATCTTTCTCTTTTGGTATGGTCTGCAAACTCCCTAGTTTACAAGCCAGAATCTAGTCCATTGATATAAATTAGGAAGAGCAGTGGTCCAAACATTCTCAGCTGTACTCTCTGTTTTCTATCCATTAACTGGTTGTCAATCCAAACACATTTCCCTGAAGGTCTCCTGCCTGTAATTGGAAAATGTGAACATTTACCCCTTATCAGTTGTCTGTTTCTATTCATTAACTAACTCTCAATTCAAACACACACATTTCCTTGAATGCCTACTGCCTGTAATTTGTGACTTAATCTTTTATGGGTAACATTAACAAAAACATTCTGAAAAACTAAATATGCTGTACAATATTGTATGCTCTGTGTGATATTGCTGTTGCTTTTTGAAAAAAACTCTTAACAAGTTAGTTTAGCAATACCTACCCTTCCTAAACCCACATTGACTGTCCCCTGTGTCCCCTGGGATCTTATTTCCATGTGGCACATCCTCCAGTTTAGTTCTGATCATTATTTCAATAACCTTTCATGATGTAGAAATCTTATGTAATGGTTTGTAATTTCTTGTTTCAGTTTAGCCACCTTTCAATGGATGAGCCTGTTAGGTTTTAAAATATATTTCTTTCACAAAGCAGTTATGATCTCTAAACCTTCAATCTGAATGTCAAATGTCAAAATGTATTATCTATAGACTTATTGACAAATGAAGATACCAGCAAGGGCAAAAGGATTGTGTAATTAAAATTAACTTTCATTTTCTTTTAGAATACTATCAATAGTTTCTCAATTGCAACAGGCAGTCATTGACTTCTTATCCCCATATCTTTTCTTGCAACCTGTCATCAAACAGGAGAAGAAAAACACAACTAACAAAATGGTCCTAAAAAGTGACATGCCTTACAATGTGCTGATGAACACAATTTCAAGAGAAGGAGTCTGCACATGAATGGATGGATTAGTGCAGAAAACTACTGACAGCACAGAGGAGATCCTGATCTGTTAATGCACTACCTGGCAAAGCCAGACTGACAGGGCTGCTAACAATTGAATAACTTGCTAATTTTCATCTACTTTATTCAGAACTCATCAGAATATCTTTTTAAAACCTCCATCCTTTTATAATTTCACATTGAATCTTTTGTCATCCTTTTTTCTCTATCATTTTATTATAATTTCACCCTCCACAGCAGTGACATTGAAGAGAAAATCCAGTCATGGAGTTCACTCTGTAACTGAATATCTCTCCATTTTCACCTCAAGCCTTTAAGACACTGTTTTTCTCCAAGCAATGATTTCTAACAGACACTAAATTAACAAAACAAATCACTGGATACTTTGTAAGACAATATACTAGAGAATTAAAGCTAATTCTCAGACAGAGATCCATAATATTTAAGTTTTTGTTTTATTCTTATGATGATTAATAAAATATTGGCTCCATTTGTTTGTGGGATTTTGTTCATTCTTTGTATTGTTTGTGTTTGCTGCAATTTGTTATTAGCTTCTTAGATTTGAGTAGAGGAGTGTTAAAAATATAGACATGCAGTGTGGAAGCAAGGCCAAACATGTGGCTGCATGGCTTGACAAAATTACTGCACAAGTGAGGCAAGAATGTGTGCACGTATTAACCACAAAGAAGGAGGAGGAATAAAAACTAATTTAATTACAACAGAGCATAGCTGAGCATTTAAATGCAAAGTACCCAGGTCTCGCCAATAAAGGCTATCAATTAACTTTTTCACTTTATAAATCACAGAGTGGGATGCACCATGTGGTGCCTATGCTATAATTATACATTATTCTTCCTCTAAGTAAATGAGTTACTCTATATACAGTACATAACAGCCACCCAAGCACATTGACTAGGTCTCACATTGGGAAAAATAAACACTGTGAACTGGAATGTAAAGCTACCCTACTTCATTTAACATAACCCAGCCCTGTATGAGAATCAATTATTCATAACTGGTCAAGATACAGCTGCTGAGTGCAAAACTGCTCTGAAAACAAATCTCATGTCTTACAATAGAACTGAAAGAAACACACATGCCAAGAAATTCTACACACTGGACTCAATCAGATTAAGGGCACTGAAAAATCCTTGAATTTCACGAACTGTCCAAACTGTGTGATTCAGAAATGTCATTGTTATTGTGCAGCAAGTACTTTAAAAGCATATATTTTATAGATGGCTTAGTTGTCTACTATGTTGATACCTCTGCTTGTTAAAATCTTGAATCAGACTTTTCACGTTTATCTATAGTTCTGACAGTTGACAGAAATCACAGTTGACAGCTGACACTCATTATTTTATATCCTTTATATGTCTTCAGTAGGGCTTGGGCAGCTTATATTAAACAATGTTGGGATTTTCGGGTAGCTACCTGAATCTGAAATCTCTGGAATTGAGGATGATCCACAGAGAACTGAGCGGGAAAAATGCTGTTTTCTCCATGCTGAAAGGAACATGGACATCTGAAAAACTTGAGTAAAGTCTGAAAAAGCTCTGAAAAAGCTCTAGCAGGGGGAGTGCAACTGAGAGAAAGTCATTTGAGAGAATAAGAATAGAAATGAAATGTAAATGAAGGAAAATCAGAGGGCTACATAAGTATTGAAAACCCCAGGCTTTGAGATGCCTGAAATTTAGGGTCAATTGGCAAAAATGTAAGGACATTAGTGGTGACAGATATAGTAAAAATAGTACAGTATTTTGTCCTGCTGCTTCAATCAGGAATAGCATGGTCAATGATTGCATAGTGCAAAGAAAAGGCAGAGCTAGGGAGCAGGGAAGGTACAAAGCAAAGAGATAAAAGATGAGATGAGTATCACCCGAATACTTGTGGGAGGTTATCTCAGAGGACTAATCCCGAAGCAGAATGGAAAAAAGGAGCTGGGAAAGCAGGCACCAGCGGCCGGATGGGCTCCTGCAGAGCAGGGGAGGTGTGCAAGGGGGCAGCGACCTGAGGTACAGTAAGGGCAAACAAGGACCCCAGACCTGATGCGGACACAAGCAGGAAGAAAGAAGTGGCAATTGCCAGGAGGGCTCCTAGTGGGACAGTGGCAAGAGAGCATTAGGGAAGGGTAACAAATTGAAACAACAAAGATATTGCTGTGCCCAAAGGCCTGGTGAGTTGGAAGCCCAATGATGAAATGGAGACAGAAAGGGAAAAAATTAGGAGGGTAAGAGTGATGAGTGCAGGTGGTAAGTAAGAAAGAGAGGAGAGGTCGAAGATATGGACATAGAGGACAAGTGGCTTGGAGGAGAGAGGGTAGGTTGAATCACCCCACACTTCTTCATTTTTATGTATGTGCAATTGAAGGGTTCGTAGCTTTGTGCCAGTGTGAAGAAAAAGCACAACTGGCTGTTCCATTCTTTGTGAATATAATAGCAGTTGGTTATTTTTATTTTTTTTTTAAAAAAGAAATTTAAGTTTTCACTCTTCAGTAAGGTATTTATGAGTCAAATCAGCCTGGAAAATACAGTAAATTCTTCTAAACAATTTTAAGTTCTAGGCTGAATTTATCGTTAACAGTAATACAACTAAATCCAGATTAAAAAAACGGAATAAAATAATCTTGAAATAATAAAGGATTATAAGATCATGCCAGGCCTGGTTCTGCCTTTAACACATCTACAGTACTTGGATAAAATTCTGTGCTTTACTGCATGGTACACGAAAGCATACTGTGCTTCTTCCCTGTAGCCTCTGCACTTTGACGAAAGTGATAACTTCTTAACAGTGCCAAGGTCCTTTTGAAAAAGTAGTTTAATGCCATCTGTCTTGTATTCTTACCCCAGTCTGTCACTGCGTTGTTCTCATTAGACATAAATATCCATTAGGCAGCTACATAAATTGTGAGGGCATGAAATTAAAAGGACAACTGTGGTGGACTAAATGAAAAAAAATCTGGATTCTGTCCCTGTCATAAAAGCAACATTAAAACCAAAGTGGGTGCCAGTCATTAACTGTACCATTAATTTTTGTATACAAATTAGTCTGTGAGTTTAACAGAAAAAAGGACACTGAATCCTTGGGAAGAGTTCTGAAAAGAACACCTAAATTGTTTTCAAGACACTGTAATTGAACTCATTCTGATGAAATAGATGGGTAATCTGCACATGTCTCAGGCTTTTAAACCTGTGTTTTTTTTTAAATACCGACCTCTGTTTTCTAGATTATGTGTTGAAATTGGAAGAAGAGAAAAGTTAGACAAGAATGCACTTCTTCCTTGAAAGGCAATGCCCCAATAAAAGAAGACAGAGAAAAAGTTTGAGAGGTTCTAAATATCAGCAATAATTCATTGTCAAAATGCAGAAAAGATATCTAGAAGTTATTTATTTATGACTATGAGCAAGTATACAATATTCAAAGGACAAATCATTTACATGTGTACAAACACACTGTAAAATATAGTTAATAGTAAAAAACATAAAGAAATGTTTGTAACCCACACTTAAGAATCACTAAATCTGTCTGAATCTGCCTTGGTTGCATGCTGTTTAATGGCCCATTGTCCAGAGGGAATGAAAAGTGTGAGGATTTAAAGCAGAAATTTACTTTTTATGTAAAGGTTCAACTATAGGCTCCTTGTCATCTATGTGTTGTCATATTTACTGGACAAAGATGTCTATTCCTTTTTCGTGCACTGTTAATTGGATCAATTCTGTGGAAATGTTTAATGAAAACAAAAAACCTAAGCAGAACCTAATTGTCTTCCATCCAGAGTCTCCAAGGGAGTGTAACGTGAGCACAGAAAAATTAAATTGAAGTTACAGTGTAATTGAAGCTTTGAGTGATAGAACTCCAGCGTCGTTAGGTTGCAGGTATAATGTGATTACCGTGATATTTAATTGCTCATGTAACTCGAGTTGTCCCTGCAGCACCTTCTCTAATCCAATTGTTTCCCTGCTGAAACATTATTTCAAATTGCTCTCCTCTTCCTTTCCTATGGTTTTTATCATTCAAAATCGGTAGAAAGAACATGTACATCTTATTAACCTGTATTCACTTTGTGGAGACGTCCAGTGCATCGGTCCTCCTTTGATGTGATTTGAAAGCTATGTGCCTTCCATCTGGATTGATTCTTGTGTCAATGCAGTGGATTATAAGACTGTAAATCTCCCTGATGTTCCAGCTGCAGTCAGCTCTGACTTCTGCAAGCTATAGAAATACTTTTACGCCTATATACCTGATTTACTTACCAACTGGTCGGGTCTCATTGTTCTCATGCATATTTTTCCTTAGCTGTATAGTTTCTATACAATAAAAACTTTTTTCTTATTTGCAGTTTTTTAGTTTCTTTCATTGTTGTTGTTTCATCCTTCGGCAAAACTGTTTTTTGTTTGAAGGCTAAGTGGTGCTTAAACTACAATACAAATGTAAAGAAACACATCAAATATGCACACTTATGTATAAATACAACACATCTTGTTTTCACATTCCTCCCTGATAGCCCATCTTCATCCTTGCAACAGCGCCGTTATCCGTGCCACCAATAGCCTCATCTTTACAGATTGGTTGCTGGCATCTTCAGTTAGGTGAGTTATCCCAATAAAGCTCACCTTTTGATTTACACCCCTTCCGCACCTTGAGTGGGGTTTGACAAATTTATTGAAGTCACATTCTAATATAATTTTAGTTTAAAACATGAATTCCTTTTTGAGATGATAATACATTTAAATGAAGTAAGTCTGACTGTTTAGTTGTGATATTACGCTGTGTAGAAATATGTAACAGAGATAGTGGTCTTGCAAACTGAAGCTATTATTCACTTTGCTCAATGTGAATTTATCATAAACAGGCTAGAATGGCCAAATGGCCAACTATGATTCATAACCATGCTTATGTTCTAACATCCATTTATTATAAAGTGGCACATATACAGTAAATACTAAAAAGTTAGAGACTGTCATATTTAAAAACAAAAAAATAAAATTCACTCTCTTGCATGATAGAGGCCTTCTCTGGAACAGAAAAGACCAGGGTAGCCTTACACTCATATAATGTGAATAATCGTGTTTTTCTCAGCACACGGTTTAAAGCAAATCCCTTTTCTACGATTTCACAAAACAAAAAATCTGGAAGTGGAATACTACATTAATGTGATTGCATGACAGACAGCAGCCTTACATAATATAAACACAAAGTACTGTTATTAAGGCACTCCCATCAGTGCTCTGTGTGTGGACACCAAAATATAATATAAAAAAAGACAGGAATTAAGAGGCTCCATGAAAAATCAAAAGAAAACTTCATCCCCACAATTAAAAAAAATGAGGTATTTACAAGGACTAAATCTGTCAGTTACCACAGACTAATAGAGGATTTATTTGCTTTACAAATTAATTATGTGCTTAAGTCATATTTACATCCTGTACACGACAATGAATGCAGTGCCAAGTCTGGATGTAGTATGACTAATCAATGAATAAGATGACACTTTTAAAGATCACAATAATTATTATGTAAAACTCTCTGAGAAAGTCTGAAGACTGAGGGCTGAGAGTTCTGAGCCCCATGTTCTTCTCCCCCTCTCTAGCTGTGCCGTAATTTCATCTGTATGGAAATACAGCACAGGGCTTCTTTTTATCTCCTGCTTGTAAAAATGCATGACAGGAAGTTGAAAGCTGAAAGCCAATCCGGGGCACAACAGACAATTAATCTCCTTCCCTCTCCCTGACGAACTCAGAGCCTGGTTATCTGTGATTCCAATTACAATGGCAGTAATTAGAAAAGAATCGGGGTCTCACAATTATGACAGAGGCAACACCCCCACCCCCCATCTTGCCCGTCTACTCCCGTTTCTGCTTTTTAATTAGTTTTATACTGCTTGAAAAGATATTTCTTTTTCACTCTGTACAGAATTAAATTACTGTTGGTGAATAAAAAGAGATTGTTTTCCCATTAGAGGAGGCTCTCTGATGTTATATTAAGAAGCAAAAGGTCTCCTCTTTGAAAAGGCTGGCTGGTTTTGAACAAAACCTAGTGTCCTAGAGACTATGATTTTCATAGCAGAGCCACTACGTTTCCTGTCATAGCTCCGCTGAACTGGGCTGCCTACAACACAGACAGCAGGCTTCAAAACGCATAGCCTGGCAGAGCTTCAGTGTGTGAGGAGGTGTTTCAGCAGAAGAGAATTTTCACCCTTCTCTTGAGCTATACACTTTTTGAGTTGAGATATTAACAGTCAAAGGAAGTGTTAGAGTGTTAGATTTTTATAAGTGCAAATATCCTAAATTATTGTGGAGCTGTAGAGAACTATTAACCAAAGTTTCCCATGGCAGGTTTTTTTAAAGATCATTGTAATACTGATGCCAAGTCTACTGTCTGAAGTTCAAGTCTGCACAGTACTTATTGTAAGAATCTTCCATTGTTATACTCCATAAATTGAAATTTTTCCTTTTAGTGTCTTTCTGTCTATAATATATATAGTAGATCCAAACTCTTCCCAGGTATTGCTGAATACTCTGGAGAAGAAATAGTCAGGGAACTTGGAATATGGATTTACAGATGGTCAAGCCTGACCTTGTTAAAAAGATATAGATATATATATATAAAGATATATATAATCAACCCTTCCTGAGAGACAGGATGGGCTGAGCAGTTCTAGTGTGTCAGAATACATATCAAAATACCTGGAAGGTGATTAGAAGTACAATTTCTGTGCCTTTTGGGAAATACTACTGTATAAAGTTGTTTGGCCTTTCACACCACACCTAATCACACCTGAGTAATAAGGAGACAGAACCTCCACAGAACCTCCCCTGATTTCACTTTGCCAGAAGAGTTGCACAGTTCATTGAGAATCTTTCTGTTTCACATGGGATCTAAACCTTCAATAAATATACAGTATATGCACTGTAGGCAAGCAAATGACAGTTGTGATTACTGTCATAGCTTGATTCTTTTGAACACCTGGCCCTTAATTAGGATATTTTTTGTAAGAGAACTATACATAACATTATAACAGATGATATGTTTCTTTTAAAGATCATACAGGTTTCACGTAACACCATAACGTACAGTAGGAATAGAGAATCTGTCTTGGTACTAAAATAATTCAGCTGCAACACATACCTTCAAGGATAAATTTTTAGAGTTAGAAGAGAGAGATAATGTCATGCAATATGAAAACGCATGTATGTACAACAATAATAAATCACATCAATTTATCATTTATAATCCGATGAGCAACCTCTGGTTATATACTGAAAATGTGATGACATATAAGATACATAACCTTCAGTATCATGATTAGAATCGTATAATCACAGCTAACAGATGCAATGATGTACAGTTTCACCCTTTAACCTGAGTGTACTCAACTCGAAAGCATTAATGCTACTGAACTGTGACGGTGAAGGAAATGTCTTTACTTCCATTAGGAAGCTGAAAAGGGACTGAATAAAGCAATAACTGTTTGTTACTCTTGGGCTGTTTTCTTGTTATTACCTGAATACTAATACCAAGTTCTAAAATTAAATTATTTGATAGACAGATAGACTACAGAAAATGCATTTCGGGGTTATGGTTTCTTTTGAAGAGTAAGCAGTCACTGTGAATTATGGAAATATTAATTAGCAGACGCCATTTCCACTAGAAAGCATAACTGTATAATTTAGTTATGCTGTGCTGATGATCCCTAATAAAACAAAACAACTGTGTGTGGTAGGTAACCTTGACTTTATATATATATGAAACGGATTTGGATGTCTGTTCAGACAATTCTGTTTTCTAGCATTGGAAAACAGCCAGAACTAATTAATTTCCATATTCCAATAATAGACTGACATACTGATAGATAAAAAGATAATTAGATCTTTGTCCAATCACAATAATAGGTGGCATTGTAGTGTTGTGATTGGATGAAGAGCTAATATACAGTACTGTACATACCCATAATTCATTGCAACACCTGATACCTAGCTCCCACCCTAATCTGGAAGGGTGTTAATTTTCATTGAAAGAGTAGATGGATAAACTGGGCATTGTCAGTCATTTGCTCATGTACACATAAAATTATGAGTATTTGTTTGCATATAGTATTTACATCTCAAAAGCATCAGACATGCTGTAATTCACCTTAGACCATTACATTCTTTTTTCTTAGGATTTTATTTTTGGCTAAACAAACCTTTGTATCTCGAAGTTCATTTTAAAATTAATCCACCAGATTCCCCCAGTATTCTCTGGAGCTGCACATTTTCTTTTTGGCTACTGTTTTTGGCTAACTGTGCCTAGTTACTGAAATGACAATAAAGTATCTGAATCAAGGACATTTGAAATACAGACTAAGGTCTGATCAATTTGATGTTTGTTACATAAGAAATGAAGGAAAATAAATTAGTTACTGGCAAAAAGGAACAAATTTTACTGCAGTGAAAAGGTGACTCATTGCCCACTATAAAAGGCTTTAGTGCTTCAGTAAAGGTTATTGCATCACCACACACAGTATAATAACTCTAATTCTTATTACAAATAACATATAAAGCAGGCAACAAAGAACATAGTTATTTCAGGAAATTAGTAAATCTAGTTAGTAAAACTACTGTAGGTAATAAATCTGTATTCTATCTTTTCAGAGCCTGTACAACTCTGTTCTTAAAATAAATTGATTACTAATGGACAAACATGCCCTTTATTAAAATTTAAATCCTTGTATTCTCAGGAAAATCCAGTTATATAGGAACTACAATTCTAATGGGTTGGACTGTGAGCTGGACCCCTGATGTCTCTCAGAGGCCGAAGTACTGTATGTAACAGCAGTGGCATTGTTTAGGTGTGTGAGGGGTTAACAGAGAGCTACAGCCTTGCTCAAGCACAGAGGTGCTTCTAATAGAGCGGAAAATAAAAGCTGGTGGAGCTCTTCACTTTCAAATTAAGATAACCAGGTGAATGTGAAAAAAGGTTAGACGCCGCTGGATGAAAAAGTGCGATATTTCAATTGCGAATCACTGAATAGAAAAATCATTCATTAGCTAGAGGCTGACTTAACTAAGTGCTTGCTAAAGCAACAGTTCCTCTGGAACTGGGGCCTGTTGCCAGGGAGCAGCCTGTAGTGAGTTTTTGTTCCCCCCACACTAATTGTATGTTCTTTCTAGCCTATTTTACAGAGCAATGGCCAGATTCATGAAAGCTAATTGAAGCCATTATGTCCCAGGCAATCTGAATACAATATAAAAGATGAGCCACCATCTTATTGTACTGTAATCACAATAACAGGGTGGCATTGTGGCATGGCATGAGTGCTGGGGCCTCACCACTCATGAATTCTGGGTTCTCTTCCAGACCAGAGTTCCTCCGGTGTGGAGATTCCATGGTCTCCCACTTGAAGAGAGGGAGTTCTCCAGGTGCTCTGGCTTCCTTATACTTCCGGATACATTCAGGGTAAGACGACTGGTATCTCCAAACTGTATAGTCTGGTACCCTGGGGTGCAGTACAGGATCCATGGTGCATTTCCAACTTGTGTTCAAGATGGACTTTGGGTAACCGGCAGTAAACAGCTTTCTAGTACTGGATGCTAATAATAAAATAACATGGGGGTCCCTAATATTCAAAAGAAAGTACAGCATTCTTAGAAATACTAATATAGCAAAGAAAACATAATTTTGTAAATTCTTTACTATTAAAGAAGAAAAGGGTATCCACTACCAGCATGGATAAGGCCAAAAGCACATTTGAAGTGTTTCAATATTGTAACATGGTTATATATTTAGTTCCCTTCTCACACAAAATATAACACAAAAATAAGAAAGGTTGCAAATAATGTAGGCCTTCCAACCTTCTGATTGATCCAAGGAGTATATCCAATCATTTCTAGAATGAAGCCAAGGTGTTGGCCTCAGCAACGTGGTTGGATAGCCTGTTTTATACTTTGTATAAAAACTGGCTCTTTTTGTACGTTTCTAAGATTGCATATTATTTCTCTATAATATCCACCTCTAGTGCATACTGTACCTCACTGTTGTTTCTGAAAAAATCCTTAGTGTTGACTTTGTGTTTTGTCAATGTCTTTTTGTCCAGGTGGTATTGAACCAATTTTCATATGGTTCCATACCTGTCTTTTCTCATTCTACTTCATGCAAACTCACTTCGTTTGCCATCATAAATGTACGAAACTGTGATTCGAACTCTACTTGTACAGTTTCAAAATATACTTTAAAGTGTACTTATTTTGTATTATAGTTTCCTAGTGTTATCTTGCCTCTGTTTGCCTTACTCCATCTTGATTGTTTGAAAGGACTAGACCAATGTAGGCATTAGTGTCTGATCTGAAAAATAAGATACTGTAGTAATCCTACCATTTCAGTTTCAGCTCCTATTGTTGTTTTACCAATCAATGTGAGGACAATTAAAATCTCCCAAGATAACTACTTTTTCTTTTTTTCCCAATTTCACGATTTAAATTTAGTGGCTTGTGGCATACTCATATCATTATGCCTTTACAATAATTTTAAAATCTGCCTCTGGAAATATGAAACAAGCTTCAGTTCCATGTTGCTGAATACAATTTTCAGATCAGTGAGCTAATAAATGACCAAATAAGCTATATGTGCTGAATGCCCCCTTCCAGTTTGTAAACCATCTTCTGGCCAGGTTAAGTTCGTGTGCCTGAATATTTTGCTACACTTCCACCTCTACCATCCTTCCTGTTGCTGCAAACAATAACCACTGAGCAATAACCACTGGGTTAATGGTTTATTTACCTGTGTGATAGTCCAGGTAACCTCTGATTTCCAAATCATCAATAGTTATTACTATGGTGACTCATTATTGTGTGTTACTGCTTTGGTGAATCATTATGGTGTGTTATTACTATGTTGTCTTATTATCATGTTATAATGGTGAATACTTGACAATGACTTGTCATTACTATAGTGACTCATTATTGCATGTCATTACTATGGTAAAACCTTATAGTCTAGCATTATGTAGTGAATTATTATAACTATGATGATTCATTATGATATGTCGTTATGTCTGATGAAATACTATGGTGTGTTATTACTATGGTCTAAATTAAAATCTTATAAGGCATGATAGGGCACCACCATGGCCTACGACTAATAACAAAAAACTCCAGAGAATTAACAGTATTGATAGACTACTGCTACAAGGCATGTGCACTAGTTCTTAGAGCTCCCCAATTACAGCTTGAATTAATTTAAATTCCGCTTTAGTTTAACATCTTACTACTGATAAGATCTTACTAAATATATTAAATGCTTGATCAGTTCACTTTGCAATAACCTTTCCAAATATATAATGCATTTAAATCAATTTTCCTTATAACAACCGTGCTGCTTATTTTAAGCAACAATAACAGCTGCAGAAGATATTATGAAAGCTTTTATTTTGACAAACACGTATACTAAGTTTAGCATGGAAAATGTAGGTTGTAGGTATTTGTACATTTGAGAAAGAAAATATGTCTTGAATTTACTGTGGGTGTTTAATCCATACACCATACACCAAAAACAAATCTAGGGCCTTTGTCCTGGCCTGTCACACCTCCCGTGCTGTGTGCATCATAACATTGCCACAGCACGAAGTTTAGATAGAAAGGGAAGAGTTTCTCATGTGTTTGATAAAAATGTTCACAACATTTAAACATGTCTGGGAAGGCACTGTGAATAGGTAATATTCCTGCTTCCTGACTACGGGAAACTGAATTAGTCTATTAATGCATCTCTTCTATTCTATCTCTGGCCATGCAATATGCCAAAACAGATCAATGTGTGGCACACATGTAAAACACCATACAGTACATACTCTTGGGGATTTTTTCACGTTCACTTTTTAGCTCTACCTCGTTTTCTCTTGGTTGTGCTCTTCCTCCCTTTTGTCATTATAAAATCAGAGGATATATGCATTTATTCATTTATATTCAAGCCTCTGAGGGTGTGAAACAGAATTTTAAATGAGAGTGCTTTGTTAGTAAAACACTAAAGGAAATTGTCTCTTTGTGAAGGCAGCTCTGGCTGACTGGCTAGTCAAAACAGGGAGCTCAGTGTGTGGAGGAGAAAGGCGGAGTGAGGGGTGAATGGTGCTGGCACTAAGGGGGCGGGCTGCTGGGAATCTGTGCTCCCCTCAGCTTCATTTAACTGCTTAACCCCCAACTGTTTGTGCATCAAAAACAAAAACCCAGAAAATCTGTAAAAATAACACAATTCAAAGATATTTGTCTTCCTCCCTATGACTGTGGCAGACACACATTGCTGATGCACTCCAGATAGATGAAGTGCCACTCCACCACTGTCGCTGCTGCCATTTGTCTGTAGAGCCCCTGTGGAGTGCAAGGAACCCAAACATTTCCTTCAGCTTCTGTATTGAAGATCAAAAGTATAAAGAAAAGTGACTAATTCAGTGGTGCTCTTGGGGTACTGGAAATGTGCTTGAAAGAAAAGCCCTAATTTATGCTAAATGTATTTCATTTAAAAAAAAAACAGGTTCTGTATTTGACAGCAGCCTGTGATTACAAGGCTTGGTTCCCAATGAGGGCACATCACTATGAAGGCAAGCAAATCATTTCTGCATTTTTAATATGCATAGAATATTTAAGCAAATCCCAAATAAAGTTCTACTATAAATATTATACCTATGAGCTGTAACAGTTTAGCTCTTGCCTAATAGGGACCATTTATATTCACTGACTGAATACTTTTATTGACACTGTTTAGAGGTGCTCAGATGTGGCTCAACATGTAGCAAACAAACCTGTCACCACAGTTAAACAACAAAAGCCATGTTTTTTGTGCCTACACAATTCTGCAGGGTAGGGATTCAGAGCCCTCAGGCTGGTAAAAATGAGCTAATGTGTGCTTTCTGAAGGGATTTCTTTCTTCTTAAACTCCCGTATTTGGGTCTGACCTGGACAGCAGTGTAAAGAGAAAGTAAAAGCTGCTAAAGGAAGGTATGGTAATTGCTTATTGTGGGTGTTACAGAAAATTCAGATGAGACCAGCAAGATACAGTAAGCGATATGCCTTTTGTCTTCAGTGCTTCACAGCATCATCTAAGTCCATAGCATCCTTGAAATGTTCCTCATATAAAAGGATCTTAGTGGTTGCAGGATGTTGCCAGCTTCACAAATGATATGATAGCATATGCACTTTGTAAAATTTTACATTTTTAACATTTGGAATTATGAAATCATGCAAAGAGCACTACAAATAATACAAAGAGCAGTGAATTCTAAATTAATTGATGAAACAGCCAACACTGCTGGACCTTGTTCATTAAGGTGTCAAGAACCGAGCTGTGTCATGCCAACTTTGATATTGTTATTCAACTCCTGTGTGTCTCTCTCAGACCCTTGCACAGTTTTCACATTTTGTTGCTTTAAAGCTTGCAGTCCTGATACTTTGAAGTAGCAATTAATATTGTATGCACAACCTACTCCACACATTCCATGCAAAATACAAGAAGAAAGTAGCAAATAGGTAATTAATATCAAACAAAGTCATTATTGCATAAGTGTTTACTGTGTATTTACTATGGTAAATGTAAATTAATTTAGGCAAACAACCTTTCCATTTTGAAGGAAAAAAAAGTAGTTGCATGACCTCTGAATGGGTGTAATAACAGTTCAGATTATTTCAGAAGATATGACACCTACAGTACCTCTGTAAGCCCATTGGTCAGATAGTGAATTTCAACCATGAAGACCAAAGAGCTATCAATAAAGCTCAGGGACAAAGTTGTTTAAAGGCCCTACAAACATGTGGCAAACATGTGGCAAAAAGTTTTGAGGTCAGATAAAACAGTAACAGTAGCAAGACAACAGCAAAACACATGGTCTTAGCTGCACATTAGTTCATATGTTCTTGCACTAAAAAACAGTAGTGCCTTTCCAATAAGTGTACAACTCAAGTTATTAATTAGATAAAGATACAGCAATGTTATCGAGCATGCTATTAAACATTTTTATGTATGTGTGTAAACAATGTTGTGTTAATGTGTGCCTGGCTTAATCTTAGCTGTTAAACATTAACAAGGACTTAATTACAAATATACTGCCCCTAGTTACCCAAATAAATACACAGTATACTGTAAATGACATGTCAAAAACCCTAAGGTGATTTTAATTAATGTAAGGAAGGCATTCCATGTAGCCCAGAGGAATGACAATTTACATTTCTTGATAACAAAAGAAAACAAAACTTTTCATTTCTCTGTATCTACATCCCCTAATCATGACAATGTAGAAAATAAAATAAAATGCAAAACTGCCTGGAGTAAAGACTTCAACAAAGGTACAGTAATACAACTTTAAATCTGTATTTCCACTCAGGTTTTCACTGGTGTCACAGCACAGCTCATGATGCTATTGAATCTTGCTATTGTGTAATATTGGATGCTATTGTGCTCTTTTTAATGGAGTTTTTCACTAAAATGTAGAAGAGCAGGACAAGCTCAGCTTCACCCACTTCACCTAAGCCCCAGGACACCAGCATAATCAAATTCTCAGCATCCTTCCCTGAACCCCTTCATTGTCCTTGCAACACAGCTCCTTGACTCAGTCTACCTACTGGAGGGGAGGGGCTCCAGCAGCCAAGCAGGACAAGCCAATAAATCAACATCTAATTGAATTAGTTCCATTATTCTGTCTTAATTTGGGTTGTCTGAACTACCAAAATGTGTTTCCATGTGTTATTTCTGTCACTTCATATGTAATAACTTTAATTTTGAAAGCTTGGGGTTTAATCCACCTTGCATCGTTAGTGCAAGAAAATACAAGGAGAAGACTTTGATACTACCTTAACATATTGGCTCATGGGACTTTGTGAAACAAGTCACGAAAAGTTATGCTGGTTTTATGAACACATTTCTCAGATAAATGATGAGTTACCTTTTGGAACCATTGGGATATTAGAAACACATTATTTAGAAAATTTTTGACAAGCACTTGAGGAAGGTTTCACAGACAAAGCAATATTTTTTTTGTTTTTCTTTTTACTTTTCCATGTAGAATTAACTTCTACTTGTTATCTTATTTTTAAATACTGTTTGCTGCTATATAGAGAAAGACTGTTGTATTAGAATACAGTATAACAGTGTTCATGATATATTTAATTTGACATCATGTCACCAGTGGATAAGTGATTAATGATAATTTACAGCAAATACATACTGTGTATCTAGTTGTGTGTGCACACACGCAAACTCATTGTTATGATTATTTGCTATTTTAGCGAGGCAGTTCTGGCAGAAGCAAAATAGGATAACACTGACAAAATATGGCATTGCATTACACAGATTCAATGCTCTATAATCTTTTGATTGTTAGCAATTCCTATATTGCTCTAATCTGCACATACAAACATGCAAAATGTGGTCGATACCCTGGTAATCTAAAACAGAGCCACCCCTCCCCAGACCAGTTAATCTGTCTTCCTCCAAAGACTTTACTTCCCTCTGGCTTGCGGACAAGCGCAATTCTGGCACTCTTACCAGCAGCAGACGGAAAATCTTTCTGGTGATGGTGTGATTGATTTTATTTCACAAACAGTCCAAATGCTATTCCCGTGTTGTTATGAGGGATGAAGAATGGTTTGAAGATTTATTAAAACACCTCAAGGTTTATCACTGATGTTGCGGAAGACGGTGTGAAGTATTGTACAGGGGCTCTTTAATCCTGATTGGAGGGTTGTGGGCTCAGAGCCCCAGTGGGATGCTGGTGCTGTACCTTTGATCAAGGTATTTCACACACATTGCTCCTGTAAAATCCCTGCTGTATAAATGGGTCTCCAGGTTGTCATTGTAAATGAGAATTTCACCTCAAATTGACTTTTCTGGTTAGATAAAAGTTTAAAATAATGTTCACTTTGCACACACTCACAAATGCATTCACTCACTGCAGAAATGCTAATCATGCACATTAACTGTATATCATTGACATATTTTAAAAAACTAAAAATGGTTTGATATGTCATTGAAATGCTTTTGGGTTTACCATCCTCACAGAAGATAAAATTCTGTCCAGTCAGCTTCTTTCCAGGTAAGATATCAATATGAAACAGGGTTTGTGATTCCATTTATTTACAGTATAAAGATAACCAAAGCCGCTCTTCAACAGGGGTTGCAAACCTTTTGTTAAGAGCTACTTTAATGTCATGAAAAGTATTCCAAGCTACTCATATCCAATATGTAATTTTAGAAAGGTACATTGGTATAAGGGTATATTTGTTTATGACAGATTGCAGTGAAAATAATTATACAACTTTGATAGTATAATAGTAATGATACTGTATGTTCAGAATTGTTGCGCAAGCGTTTAGTTGCTCATGTTGGTGACTTCTACTTTACAACATCTCTGGCATTTTCATATTCTCAACTAAGTATTCTGTATCATTTTTAATTTAATTGACTGTGTAAAAGGAAACATTAATAAATACATATATTTTCCTATTTTGACACTTTTCTGAATTGTCACTTCCAGTTTCCAATTTAAATAATAGAATAAATAAAATATTATTAGAACTATCAGGTGTTCTGCTTAGTTTTTTACCCAATATTTATTGTGTCAACTAATGTACTGTGACTTCTACTAAATCATCAAGGTCTGAAAGTTCTACAAATACTTTTCCTGAATTTCCCATTGTAAGAGAAACATAATGCACTGATCTGATTCCTTGAGAGACGAACACAGAGTTACAGTACCAAACCTAATGCAGGAACCGGTACAGAGAAAGATGTAAGGTGTAATTTTCTTCTTTGTTGAGTTATCTGAATTTCATCAGCATGAAAGATAGATGCTTTCTACAAGCTTTGCTTGTAGAAGCAAATGCTTTCTGAAAGATAGGTGTTTCTACAGTTAACCCGAACAAAATCATGCCTTTCTCACAGAAATCAATTTTTTTTCTTGAACAGTGAGGTCTTAAATGAACAGTTAACTCTATCAATTCCTCCTCCACAATTCTCTCTTTCCCCACTCTCTCACATTTCACAGTTCAAGTCTTTACCAATTGATCCAAACTTGACTGACTGCCAATGTCTTTCAAAAGTCCTAAGACATGTCCCAGCATTCCCATGTTTATTTATGGTTTGCTGTCAACAACGTCTGCAATGGCCAGTGAATAGGAAAAAGTTTGACCTCCGAGCCAGAGCCTTCTTGTCCAACTGCCTCTTACGAGAAACAGCATAAGCTATTTAAATCCTGCTAAGTCAATCACTTCACATTGCTGTCACTGGCTGACCAAACAGCAGTGTCTGGAGAAACAGAGTGGAGTGTGGGGAGCTGGCACTCACAGAGACGGCTCTCTTCTGGTGGTGTCCTCACAGTGAGACCACTGTCACATCTATCCTGCGGAAATAGAGGGGCTGCAGGGGCTGGAGGGAGACTGGTATTGCATTATAACTAGAACTTTTGTAATAATAATAATAATAATAATAATAATAATAATAATAATAATAATAATAATAATATAAGCCTGCAGCATGGCAGTCATCGAATATTTGTTGATTTATTTACTCTGAGCTGCTATAATGATATTGAGAACATAAACAATGCTAGAAGTGCTGTATGGTTTGAGAGATTAGATTCCATACCACTGTGCTGAAAGCTACTGGTTCAACAGAGAGTCTTAATTTACAGGTTTTCTGTATTTACAGTAGTTTTGACAGGAAAACCACACATCCTATTGATTCTGTATCTATGAGGATTACAGTTATGTTGCTTAAGTTTCTGTGTAATCAATATCTTAGTGCATACAGACATGAATTAAAAAAATAAGTTTTGGCTGCTTTTACCTTTCCAAACAGACACACACTGCTCATGCTATCAATATTTATCTTTGTGCGCCAGCTGTCAAATAATTAGCAGTAGTGGCTTTTGCATTTGGCAGGCTCTCAAAAAATCCATGTTACTAAATACAAAGATAACATAAAGAAAAGGCACTGCTAATGAAAAATAATGAACAAATAAAAGTTAACCTTTTAAATTTATCCAATATGTACATAGATGAGGCCTGGTGCTTCAAAACAGATCATGACTAAAATGAGACTCTAAAGAAAGGCTTATCAGCACCTTTTAAAAGAATCTGACCTGCAACCGTAAGCTAATTCTCCCCGTGATTACACATAGGATCAAACGTAATTTTTATTTTTAGAAAAGAAGTCCATGATTAAGTAATCTGGCATATACAGGTCTCTCATAGCAACTACGAGTAAAACTGTGTGAATATGGATCTCCTACAAAGATCTTCTGCACAGCCTGGTCCCCAATTCTAGAAGTGAATAGATAAACCAATGAAAAACAAAGATTGGGCCTGACACCCTCTCCTTTGGGAGTAGGCTGATCCTGCTAGAGAAAGGTCATCCTGATGGTCTGTGTTATTTATTCAGAGAGCCACAGCCAAGCTATTGTACCCTAAGGAATAATTTTCACCTTGGCTAAATCCCTCTGGGCCTTATCAGGGAGATGGTCAGAAGAGGACACTATGCCGAGCTGTGGCCAGTCTATGTCAACCATCAAGTCTTGATAGCAGAAAAAGCCAATGCAGAATTCTGCCCTCAGGATTCAGATTGGCTCATTCTGTCACACTGCGCTCAGCTTGCGCACTTTGTCATCTTAATTCAATCAGTTGCATCACTGGGCAAACCCATGTAAATCACATTCAAATAGGTGACTCATAGACCTTCTGCTTTTTTGATATAATTTAATTTAAACCTCAAAAAGACAAACCCAAGAGAAACAGTTTCTATCTTTAACATGTTCCTGCTCTTTTCCTTTCAAATCCCATTATGCAAGATCTATGTATTCTCCTGGTGTTCCATTTGTGCTTGCAATACAAACTAGAATTCCCATCTGAAATAATATGTCAGTTAACAAGTGTTTGACAGGCAATCATATCCGTGTGGCCCAGTGCTAAAACACTATTGAACATCAATGTACTGTGTTGTCTTATTTCCTCATAAACAGTCTCTTAGCAACCAAAACAGAGGTCAGTCACTTATAGACAAAAATAAATCATAAACTTAGACAGCATTTAGTCTTTAGGATAGTCTTTAGGATTACTATATATAAACTTAAATTTACACCCAGAATAAAATCTGAACGGTACACATCACACTAAAATTCACTTTTGCTCATGTTTTACATGTCAGAAACTCTAAGTTGTAGTGCAGCTGACAAACAGTGAAGCCTTTCTGGTACCACAGCTCTAGATCTGTATTGCTTTTCTTTCAATGTATGGTTTATTTTTTATTAGTTTAGTTTTTATCAGTTCAGGTTTTGTTATAATATCAAAGTAAAACACCATTCATACTTTCAGATGTACAGTACTGCACAGGAAATAATCTCTCCATTTGACAGGTTCAGTTTTCATGACTTCAGAACTTAACTATATTTCTATGTTCTCCCAACTCGGCTACTGTTCCAGCAATCATGATCAATTGCGAACCATTTCAAGTATTTCCTTCATATTTTTACACATTTACAGTACAAAGACACTTTGAGTTTTATTTTCTGACAAGTCACTCAGAAATACAATTCCAATATATGGGAGCAGCAAAATGTAATGTATTTGTATCTCTCAAGCTGTAAGATCAAACCGAAAAAGCAAAAGATGACACTTTATTTATTCTGTTATTTGGTGAGCAGAAACAAAGATGCAAATGCACAAGGAAGTTATTTATGACCATTTTGCTTCTTTATGAAATGTTGAAATGAGCTGTAGGACCAAATATTTAGAAAAATGCTGTCAATAATAAATAACCTTTACTTAAAGCAATTGAGAAGTTGAAGGGAGACACCAATGCCAAAGCCTCTGTAAAGCTTCCTCTGATGTCAGAAAGGGCAAATACCTGTAATTATTTAAATAGGTTTTATACTGTTAAGTTAGTAAATATATTTGGCTGCAAGCAGAAAATTATTTGCACCTCACCTTTGCTACTTAAACACATGAGGACCTTATTGACAAGTTTAAAGGTTTAAAGAGCCTAAGTCTCATCGGTGCTGCACAGGTTGACATCTGGTGTCAGTAACACCTATAAGAAACCATAAAGAGAAGGAAGGGCTGACTTCTGCAGAGCTGTTTTTCTCCAGGCTAAACTATGTTGTATTTTCATTGCATTCAGCTGGTGAACAACAGGAAGATTTCCTCACAGTAAAAAGATTTTGTTGCGTTTTGTCATCAAAAGTCATAAATGCCTGAAGTGATCCTACTGTATTTGAGCATTTGTGTATTAATAATACATTTGCTTTGCATTAACTCACTTTTATAATGCCGCTCAAAAGACCTGCTAGCAACATGACTAAAGAGTGTCATCTGCCTGCATCTAGGATTATCGGTATATGTTAAAAATAAAGAAACATTCAGGCACACTGTAAATGACTGACACAGAAGTAAATGAACTGGAAATGTGAGCATATCACAGAAGCAAACCCCTTGAGAGCAAAATCTTGTACAGGAATTCCCAGGATAAAACTGCAATGAATTAAGATGGCATTTAAAATACAGCCCAGAGACAAGAGATTCTTCTGTTAGCAAACTACAGCTGACGATTGCTATGATTATTATTGTGAAACTATTCTTATTCCAAACTATTTATTTTGTTTTTAATGCATATGCTCCTATACTAGCAGGACTACAGTGGCTTACTAACACTCCTGAAGGTATACGCCTCTCTCACCAGATTTCATGCTTGACCTCACCATGATTTGAATCCAGGTAACCAGAGGGAAAGCAGCAGCCCTTTGTCTGCATGTGAGATTTTAAGGAATGATGACAGACACACATGACATTGTGTGATTGACAAATGTCACTTCAAAGTGCAATCCCTGGAAGTGACAGGAGGAACCCTCAGGTCATGTTGATGCACCCTGTCCCTCAGATAACCTCATTGATCGATTCAAAAACAATGACCACCAGGGAGATAAAATGACCATGATTCCCTTACAAAGCACTTTGCTGAACAGCAGTCATTAAACTGCTCATCTCCCCTGGTTTTTCTGAAAAAAGGTGTATCATGTACTAATGATTCTGGATGCAGTCCTGGGCTGTCTTTTAGATGAACATTATTAATTGTAAAAACACTGCTTTATTTTTTATTAATTTTACTATAAACTGTAAAAGCATTGATGTTTGTAGTTGTACTGTACCTGACACTGAGCAACTTTCTTTCCCTTTTTAAACCTAATCCATTTGCATTTGTTGCATATAATTTAGCCCTGAAATTAATGCTCACAATGTAAACAATAAAATAAATTGCATGTATCATTAACAGTGTTCCAAATATTAGAAAGCCACTTTTTTCCGATGAATGTTGTCTATTCAGACAAGGACATAATGTGCAATCTCCACACAGACAGCTCTCCAGTCCTGAATCAAATGACCAATGAAAACTATGACGTTGTGGACAATACTTAAACAAAACACTATGGGTAATAATTTAGGTTGCAATATGTAGTTTATTATTAAATTATTATAACATTTTGTAATAACTATTTTGAAATAATTACAAAATTTTGTCAAAGTAATTAAAAAAGTATTATTTTGTAACTATTTAATGAGCATCTTTTCATCTAGATTTACAGTTTTTATTACTGACAGGCAGGGGGAAGTTATGGTTTCTTAGCTATTCTGGACCCTAAAGCAATTTACAGAACTTTAAAGCACAGGTAAGGAAATCAAACAGTTTTGACCTGTATTCTCCTCTGTCTCAAATTTTCATGCAAACAGCCAGTGTTGTACACTAATGCTGACCAGCTCTGTTCAATAGGAACTCAAGAAATATAACAACCCCATAATAATAATGTGAATTTAGTAATACTGACAGAACTAAAATAAATCTTGACTCAAAGTATTGGTGGGGTTGGCATAAATTGTTTAATCCCCACATTGAATTTTAGGTTATATTTAAATGTTATTAGAAAATTAATCACAGTGATACATGAACCTTGGTATCAGAGTTTAAGTGCTGATGACCACAACCACCCCCATGAGCACACATTCATTGTGAATGTGACTCCCTTCAATTAGCCAAAGTCAAACTCATGGTTCCCATGGGGGTCATTACAAGTGATGAGAGCTATCAACTGCAGTCCTTTTTCCTGGCGAGGGCAGCTGCTGTTGAAAAAAGAAACCCTCAGTCAAGCAAAAGCAAGGTCCAACTTATCAAGATTGCAATAAGACATCAAAAATTGCCCTAGTCAACCAGAGGAGGATGTTAATTAAGACGTCACAAAGTCCCATCTTCCCCAGACATATTCCACTTATGGAGAATTAATAGAAGATCCGAGGAGCCCTGGAGTTCAACCACATGGCACATATGTCGCCCACTTGATCTCTCATTCCACATTCTAGCAATGGAGGGACACTTCAGCTCTCGGAGCAACAGCATGGAAAAGAGAAGTGGAGCAAAGATGCACACTGAAGCATCCTGTCCAATTTGTTAACTATAGAATAGATTCTGAGGGGTTCCAGACTGAAGATGGTGTTGTAATTAAAGGGAAATGTTGTACATCTATTTAAGTTTAGGAGAATGGGAACTATTTGGAGATAAGTTTGTGGGTGAATGCAAAAGAATGTTCAAAACCCATTATTTAAAATAATGGCCTATTTTTGCAGCCGTTGTTTCGAAAGCAATCAAAAAAGGTCGGAGGGTGTACATCAGCTGCTTGGGAGTCATTCCAATACTAGTTTAATTTTACCTTGCTTAGGGCAACAGTGGTAAACTTGTAGTTATGACTGATAATCTAACGGCAACGAGTCTGTTGCAAAAAAGATTATGCTTTTGCTCTGGAATCAGTTTATACAACCAGACAAATTCCTCTTAGGCCTCCTGCTCTTTCAAGTGAAAAAGACTGAACCCTTATAATCTTGAAAACAAACTATGAGGAGAACTGATAAAGGTATTCAGAAGAAATCCCAATAGACTTTTTTAGAATCAATAGTGAAACATGAATCAGAAGACACAAATGCAAACTATGGTGAAGTGCATTGTAATGAGGTGGCACTGTTCTTGCACAGAAAATGTGACAGTCCCAAGCTACTGTATGTTGTGGAAAATGAGAACCCTGGGTTATCTCAATAAATGGCTTGATCAGATCTCCATTCAATTAGCTAACACCAACCAAAAGGGATAAATTGTCTCTTTGCAATTGTTATTTACTTATGTTCTTAACTGCTGGGCCACCTTGCATAAAATATGGGAAGAAGAACTTATTTTCATTCATTCAGCTATTTGATCATATCATGTCTGCCTAAAACCCTGTATATGTTGATATTCATTACAGACATTTCGTACAACTTCATCAAACATCGTAATGGTTACCAGGAGGCTGGTCATTTAAGCATGGTTATAGATGGTTATAGATGCATAAATGAATGAAAGTTTTAAAATGCATTTCACATAGCCAGAATAAAAGCAAAAACGTATTTATAGGCCTTTAACTGGACATTTCACTTTAGAAACTAAATCCAGCAAAAAGGCAAGGAAAATCTGCTTGTATTACTTAATCAGTCAACCATGTATTTTTATGAGAAATTATATTGTCCGTTTTCCAAAATGGATTAAGTAATTTGAATCTATTAGCCAAATATGAAGTCCAAATCAGTAGCAGTCTTCTGAATAATGGAGCATTTTACAAAATTTAAAATCAGAGCATTGCTTCATTTTTTTTGGTTTTTTGTTAATCACCCCATCACACATACTGCACATTCCTTTCATTTTCTTCAAAATGTAATTTATTAATTATTATCCCTTAGGGCACTGTGCATATAAAACCAAACTCATGAGCTGCATTAATGTAAACAATCTGGCTCAAATTAGCATTGATTAATTAGCCAAACAGGATCTGAAAGTTATATAATATACGAATGAAGTAATTTTGCCTGCAGCACCTCCTTTCTGCAGTAGCAGCTGAGCTTCACATACATTTTATGAAGTTGAAGTGATCAGGCAGGGACTGAATAAGTTCAAACTCAGAACAATGCTTCCTTAAATGCCCTTTTACAACAACTGACTAGCTGCTACCAAAGTCTTATCGCTTCCCTTCTTACCTTTTAAATGAAAGTGCATTTACATAGAATGTGTATGTGCCAAGAGCTTACGCAGAAAAACAAGCTAAATTAACCTGTAACAATTCACAAATGAAAAGTCTTTATCAACTCCATTTAAACTTTCAGTTACTCTCACCTCATAATTAATAAAATTTCTGCAAACATATTTTTAACCCAGTCTCTAGGAACGAAGCACACTTTTTCTACTGTATTTACTGACAGTGCCTCTACCTGACAAATAGTATTGACTGGAGAAGGGATGTGACATAAACTGTTACATAATTCTGTAATGCATTATGTAGCAAACAGTTGCAAAGAATGTTGTAGCAAATAAAAAGTCTGTTTGTTTGTTTGTTTGTTTGTTTGTTTGTTTGGTTGGTTGGTTGGTTGGTTGGTTGGTTGGTTGGTTGTTTGATTGATTGATTGATTGATTGATTGATTGATTGATTGATTGATTGATTGATTGATTGATTGATTGACTGGTCACTATGTCTGGCCTTCAGATCTCACCTCGCACCTTGCAAGAATGGCTATGCTCTAAAATACAACAAAGCTGAACAAACAGTACAACCATAAAAGCTAATTCGCCAGAAGAAGAAATACATACCATTTTTGTTATTTTGTCAGACAAGAAAATGCAGCAAGTGACTCGTGAAGCAGAGTGAAGTATGTTAGAACATGAAAATGCAATTTAGACTTATATAAAAAGAATAACTCGTGATCACCTTCTTCTTCAGAAAAGCCTTTACTTAACTGGTTCCATTCTTCACCCCTCTGCTCTTCTTAATACCATCTTCCACGGTCTCCTCTATTGTTATTGTTGTATTGTTGTAACTGTAATTGTGTCCTGTCTTGTGAAATTTTCTTATTTATTGTTGTAGTCTTCTTATTTATTGTTATTGTCATCCTGTAAAGCGCTTTGAGAAGCCACCTTTAAAGGCGCTATATAAAATAAAGTTTATTATTATTATTATTATCACTCAAACCAGTAATCAACTAAGAGATGAAACCATATTCACACTTAATGGCTAAAATGATGAAGAGGGGGAACAGTTTGCTTTTCACACCCAAAATGTTGAGACACTAAAGGAAGGACACATAATTATTTAAGAGCATAATAATAAACTGGGTACTAAAGTATATTATCAAGAACTTTACATCACATCTTTCATCCACACTATTAATTAGCTTCTTCTTTCTGGCCAATTTAATTGCAGGCCACTGCAATACATAAAATAAAAATGAAGAGACAAGGCATTTCCTTAAATCATCACACTGTGCATAACATCATGTTTGATTAAAAACATGCTGCACCTCACCTTCACCTGAGAGGCAGGTTGGTCTAGGAGGAACTCTTTAAATTCTGAAAATAAGTTTCCTCCTGCCTTGTCCATCATGCCTATTCCTAATCTCTATATTTTGTTTTTGCCAAGACAAAAATAGGTAATGTTGTACAGGAAAGAGTACTTCTGGTGAATGTTTTAATTAGTAAAAATTATTACTTTATATGACAATGTTTTGGCGCAATGTTTGTGGGTGTTACCATGCAAATAAGCAACAACTTAAAGATACACAGATGATTAAGTGTAAGGGTGTTTGCGTATTGCTGAGACAGGGATTTCATACATTCAACATAAGTACCAGAACAGCTATACAAAGTCTCACTGATGCAGTCTTGCTTCAGCTAACTGGTTTCTAAATACATTTAATTAATTACAATCTTGGACTTCAACAACCTAATTAAAAAGTTACTAAAGACTTGCTTTAAGCAGTTATTAAACAGTGGTAATACATCACAAGATAGAATTTATAAATGTACATTGTGACCCCTACCTGACTGACGTTTATGTAAAACATTAAGGTTCTACATGGTATGAATCATATTGGCTCAGTCTAAACTGTTTTAAGAATGTGTTTTTTGTGTATTGGTTGAGTCTGGCAAAAGAACATCCTACTGTACAACAGAATAAGCAATCTGGAGTGATCTGGGAGTAAATATAAGGTTTCTGGCAGTCTGATTCCTAAGCATGCTTTGCAATTGTATTATTCATCCTGAACATCTTTGTTTGAAACTACATAAATTGTAAGACAACTTTCCTTATCTCCTTTTTATTGTAATGTAAAGGTTCACTGTGCACTAGTATTCAGGAATAGCAAAATACTAATCTAATCTTTGACCTACAGTAATTTGTATGATCTTATCCTCTCTGCCACCTTGAATTTTGACCATGTTTTAAAATCTATATCTTAAGCTCTAATCCTATCTCTGAAAGTATTTTTTTTCTTCCCTGAATCCAGGCAATCTGAATCCATTGCTGACAAGATCAGAAGCATTGCTGTGCATTTGTGAACTATTGAGAAGGACCCGAAGGTGAATGAAAGATCCTTTTTATAACACAACTTGGTTATAAAAATGTCATAAAAAATGCCAACCACTTAAATTGCCTCTTTCTTCACAACAGTAGTGCATGTTACCAAGCTCTACTGTTCTAATTCTTCATTCTTAATCAATAATGTAAGAGGGCAGGGGAAATTAGTAAAAGGGGACAGCAAAAGTTTAATTCAAGAATTTATGATGATTAAATGTTTGGGCAGTACTAGCCAACTACTTGCCATATATAAAATAATAACAAAATTCAGATGTTGCTCAGAACAAGAAAAACTAAAATAACGTTTTCCAATATATTCAAGCATATGTCCTGTATGTGTAAAAGTGTGGTCACCTCTGCTGTAGAACATCATAAAAAGTACATTTTTGCTTGAACATTAAAAAGAATGCTGTTCTGTTCATCAACTCTGTAGACCCCTATGTGAACTGGACTCACCCATATCTAGTGTATGGTGTCTTCAAATCAGATTTTAAAGATGGGTTTTTAAAGCCTTAAAACTGAAAATGTGACTGTTGCAGTGATTTTAAAATAGGACACTTTCATTTTAAGACTGCGATCAGGATTCACAAATATATTTCATGAAAATCCCAGTGGCATAATTTGTATCCTAACTTACATTGCAACTTTCAGCTGTTTCTCTCTTTGCAGAGAAATTTACTGCTTAAAGAAAAGTGGTTTATTAAAATGAAATAAAATCTCACTGGAAACCCATGGGCTTTCTTCTCTCTACATTGTATAATGGCTTTATTTGTGTGTGCCTGGCCCAGTCAATATTACTGCTTTGTCTTACTGAATCTCATCCTTTTTTCCTTTCTCCTGTTGGCCATGGGAAAACCATATACTGTATGATCTGGTAATTAGAATAGAGCACTTAACAGAAAAAAAATATAAAGGAGCTTAAACTTAATTTCTATTTTGAAGCTACTTTCTTTGTCCTTTTTCACTTTACTGTCCAGTCAGCATTTTTAGCTTAATTTACTGTACCATCTATCCAGCTCAGTAATGGTATCTACTAAAGCTGCATTTGCAAACTTTGATCTCAGGAGTTTAGAAATTTCTAGCCCCCTTAGGCTCACACAGCAAGGCTCAGTCGATATGCCAGTTTGTAGCTATTTTGCTCTCCTATAATGAAATTAAATTCTGAAAGGATTTAGAACTTTACAGAATATCCTACTACCAGGGAAGGGACCAACATCCACCCGCATAAAAAAGTTTTGTCTGTGCAAACTAGGCCACTTTCTGTCTAGCCCTGACACTTCAGAAGGGAACTGAAGTTTAAATAGCAGGAAAAGTCTAGCAGGCCTTAAAGGGGAACTGCAGTTCCTTTTAAGGCCTGCTAGCGCTTTCCTGCTATTTTTAAGACCAGTTATTAAAACTTGGTAATAAAATTAATTTATTCCCAGTAGAGAACATTTTTACAAATTTCAAATTAAGCACAAAATCGTTAACTTTGTGATAGTGCTGAATAGTCACCATTGTTGTCACAAACCGCTGGTCTCGCCACAGGTGAGAGCTCAAGCTTGCACAAATTGTAATTGCAATGTACGAGCAAACAGGTACAGGATGTGTAGCAGACATTTCACCATAGAAATGTTCCAACATGAGAGTTAACAAGTACTATAAGTAGTACAACCATCTCAAAGTTAAGAGCAGTATTTCTACCAGTTTGAAAGAGAAGTCTGCTTGTTTAAAAATTAATAGGGCTTCTTCACATCACTGCACGTTTTAATGCCTCGTTCTGAATTACAGAACAAGGTACTGTGTGTGCCTGGAAATGTAATCTGTTTTGTGATGTCAATAACGTTTTATACATTACTGTGTACATTTTACTTCTATTGTGAAATGCGCTTATCAGTGCTGATTCTTTATAAACCTGAAATATAAAAATAATGTTGGAGTTCCCCTTAAGTTCTAGCCTCCATTCTTTCGTTTCTCCTCTTTTTTCTGTTTCAAATAGTGTTTCTGCATTTAACTCACAATTCAGGATTTTCAGAAGCCTTCTAAAGAATATAATTAATTGTAAGAAATATAAAGAAAACAATGGTCACATCCTCATCCACACACCCACGAATATTCCCACGCAAAAAAAAGCAATGTTTTCCCAACAGTTCTACTCAAAACAGAGGACATGTATGATTCATCACTCTAACCATTACATTTCATAAATATAGATTATTCAAATAATACATAAAACATCCTTTATGCCTTGGAAGATGTGGTAAGTTGGTGCATAAAATATGAAGTCTATTAGTTTTTGAGGGGAATGTTGATTTATATTTTGAAAATCCTTCATTTTTACAGAACATTTTAATAGGTTGGTTCAAAAAAGGGAATTATCAACTTTTAAAGGTTAAAAAGTTTATTTTAACACAGTGGAAACAAGCAAGGTGGATAAAAATATTACCATTCTTTTTAAAATGACATTGTATCATGAAACATTTTTTTTATCAAAAGCTTACCCCAGCATGAAATGCAAGAAAAGGATTAAGTTAAGAATACTGCAACAAGAGACTCCAGAACAAATCAGCTAAAAAATAAGTACCTTATCTTAGTGTGAAACCATCACAAGTCATAGATAAACTTCACATTACCCTTGTCCGAAATAGTGGGCTTGCTTAATGACCGTCACAGCAGCTGAAAAGAACCTTTTGCCCTTCAAGATTGAGAATTACTGACACTGCCAATTTAGTCTGCCCTAGCTAAGTTTAGAAACACAAAGCATATTCTTCAATTTATTTTTATAAAAAAAAATACCACTATACTGGACTTATTTCAGACAAGAGCAACCAGATACAATAAGGATTTAAAGGAATGTCCTACATTGGCAGGCTGAAGAAACACAACCTTTTCAGTCTTGAACTAAGACTTACAGCAACTGATACAAGCATTCCAAATGCTCAAAGGCACTAACAAAGTCAATACAGTGGATTTCTTCAAGATGAACAAATGTGAATTCGAGGACACAAGTGGATGGAATCTATGTGCATTTAAAAATGAGAGGAGGTTCTGTTTATACTCAAAGAGTTGGATGGAACAAGCTACCTAGCCATATTATTGAAGCTGATTCACTGGCTTCTTTCAATAAATGTAAATCCATGGAGCAATTAGCAACAAACTACCAAATTTGCTTAATGGCAGACTGGCCTCGTCTTGTTTGCACCCGTTCTTATGAACCATTTTAAACTGTAAAGTAGGTAAAACAAGAAACTTCATAGCATACTCATTCATAAAGTGTGATAAATTTAGTGCTAAAATGCCTATAAACTACAAAAAGATGCATAGAAAAGCTCTGTGGAAAAAGGAAATGAGAATACCCTTGTACATGTACACCACATACCCAAGAATAGATGTCCTGTCCAGCTGAAACGGTTCATCAACAACAAAATCTGTCTATGTATGGTCAAGTTTGGTGGAGCTTAGAGTACAGAGAAAAACAGAAGCTTCAGAAGAGCATTTTTGTCAAGTGTTCTGGGATGCAGACAGACTGTGTTAGACAGGCAATGGGCTGTGACCCAGCCTCCAGCCCAGGGACAAACACAGGCGGAGAGATGCCTGGCAGGGAGCCTGGGAGCTCTGAGATACAGACAGGCCTGCAAAGGACTGATAGAGAAATAGAAAAATCTCCACAGTTCGCTGGATGCAACTTACAACTGCATTTTTGACAGTGTCAGATGTACCATGTTCTGTTCCAGAAATGAATCATTGCCCAGTGCTGTGATCTCATGTATTAAAAAGGAACACACACTAGCAGATTGGTGCTGGTCCTGGGACGTGAGGCTAACAAGTAGTAAACGTCCCCACTACACACAAACACTGACATACAAACCTGCATCACTGTTTTATTTTTAGAGTCACAGGGCTCAATCAAATCTAACAGAGGCCAGTGTTTCTCCGAGCCATGGTTTCTCTGTTGTAAAGTCTGTCACTGGCACACATTCATCCCATCCACATGCAAAGTTACTTCCTTAATTCATACACATTTCCTGTAGTTTATGTTAACTGAAAAATAACTAAAATTGAAAATCTGGTTCCCAGATTTTGATGCACCATGAGGGTATGTGTGAGAAATACTACTGTATATCTACTCTGAGGGTAGAGTCATTCAGAATGTAATTACTTGTTTGATTCATGAATTTTTCTACTGTAACCCCTACAGCTACTGCTGGAGTTTTATTACTCTGACATTTACCAGATTTTTACTCTCTGCAAACTGAGAGCAAAAGGTTTACGCTATCAGGAAACCAGTATCACCGGTATACAGCGTCTACTTCTCCACTGCATTTGTACCTAATATTGAAAAATACATTCAGAAGAGTTCCCAGGCTTATCACTGGTATACAGTGCATTTGTACCTAATATTGAAAAATACATTCAGAAGAGTTCCCAGGCTTATCACTGGTATACAGTGCATTTGTACCTAATATTGAAAAATACATTAAGAAAAGTTCCCAGGCTTATCAGGATCTCATCATTCATATGTGAATTTTGTTTAAAAAAGTATTTTAATTGTTTTTATTCTATAAACAAAAAATACCTATCAGCATTACACTGCAGTAACTGCTGCCTCACAATAGTTCAGGAGCAATGGCTCTTACTCAGATACCAGACTTGTTATTATAATGGAAGCAGCTTGTTTAATGACAACCTAAACAGAGCCAGAGAGTAGTTAAGCTTTTCTCAAACTTAAACTAATGACAGCGAGTAAAAACATCTGTTGTTCATTCAAATAACATACTGATTTATTTTCTTGCTATCTGTGTCACAATAACCAGGCATTTAAATTATTTTTGATATGCACATATATGTAAACCCACTGGCACAGTGCCAGAGCATTAACTGTTTCTTCAACAAAATCTACATTTCAAATTAAAGCCATTTAAAACCACTTTTAAAATTGGTTTGAAATAGTTATTTTAGTGTTTCTGATTACCACGAAAATGCATCCATCCATAGTGAACCACACATCTCAAAAGCACATTATTTAAAAATGTCTGGGGAAAAATAATATTTTAAAATGAGCATGGTTCATAGGCTTCTGGGGTACACACTACTCTTGGAATTTCTTTTAATGAATTTTTGTTTTTTCAGTGTGGTTTAACAGTGTATCCAGGTACAGTTCTGTAATTGTATGCTGAGTCTGATCCTGGCATCACTGTTTGTATGCATCAGTGAAACTAATATACTCAGTTACCAAATAGAAACAGGATGCAAGTGCCCAGATTAAGCTGCCATCACCAACAATCACTCAGAGCTGTCAACAGAATGGTCAAGGACAGTACTACAGCATAATGAAAAATACAGCTCTAACATAAACACCATGCAATTCAACAGGCTCATGATTAGTCATGTGAAGCATCTTCGTACATAGAATATACAACAGCAGTGACCAGACAAAAACAGCTGCTACTGTATACACTCAGAACTACTGCACTTGAGATTTATTAACTACTGTAAATTAACTCCAATGCTCAAATGCCTTTTTAATTTTCTTTTTATTCATAAGATATTAATTTTAACATCACAAGTGATAATTATATAAACATATACTGTAGGTTTAACTTTCCTTCCCCAATTTGCTACATTTGCTTATTTAGTTTACGTTACATAAATGAAGGTCTCACAGCTACTCTCTTCATCATTAGCTTACTAATTTAGTAATTTACTAGATATTCAGTGAGGACGTTTAGGTTTAGGCATAGCACAAGGATTGGGGTTAAGGGTGGCATGAGCACTGCTATGTATCTTTAAATCTATAAATCTAAAGTATCTATAAATACTTTACTAAAATTCTATTTGAAAATCACTTCCCAATGATTGAATCGTTAATACAAAATATATCATACTGTTATTTAAAACATATTATAATAAGTGTGTTAATATTTCAAATAAAAGAGAAATAAGTGAAGGGATTAAGTTTACATTTTCATATAAATGTCAGAGAAGAAACAAAAACACCTGAAAATCATTAAGGATTTCATTTATAATGTTTCAGGACAAGTCTTCAGCTCTTCATCTCTTAACAGGATTTTAAGGTAATATTTCAAATAAAAGAGAAATAAGTGAAGGGATTAAGTTTACATTTTTATATAAATGTCAGAAAAGAAAAAAAACACCTGAAAATCATTAAGGATTTAAGCCCACTGCTTTACTCCCTGTTCACCCACGACTGTACTGCCAAGTTCAGCACAAACACCATCATCAAGTATGCTGACGATCGTGGGCCTGATCACTGACAATGATGAGACTGCCTACAGGGAGGAGATAAAACAACTTGCAGACTGGTGCCGAACCAACAACCTATGTCTCAACATCAGCAAAACCAAAGAGCTGATTGTTGACTTCAGAAGACAAGGAACAGTTCACTCCCCTATCTACATAGAAGGGTCTGCGGTGGAGATGGTGAATAACTTCAAATTCCAAGGTGTTCACATCTCTAAGGACCTTACATGGACACTGAACACCTCCAGTCTCATCAAGAAGGCACAACAGCAGCTGTCTCTTCCTGAGAAGACTGAAGAAGACATCCACAGATCCTCACCAACTTCTACAGATGTACGGTTGAGAGCATACTGACCAGCTGCATCACAGTCTGGTACGGCAACTGCACCGCATCCGACCGTAAGGCACTATAGCGGGTGGTCAAAACTGCCCAACACATCATCGGCAGTGCCTTACCATCCATCCAGGAAATATACAACACCAGGAGTCTGAAAAAAGCCACCAAAATTATGTCTGACCCCACTCACCCCAGTCATAACTTGTTTGTTCTCCTACCATCTGGCAGAAGGTTCCGGTCACTCCAGTCGCACACAACTAGACTCCAACATAGCTTCTTCCCCAGAGCTGTCAAGTTGGTGTCGCTCCACTTCCTCCCACCATATTCTCTCCTAACGTCTTCCTGTACCCACAATGACTGTACTCCTACACCACTACACACACATGTAAGCCAAAATTGTACTGTCCCCTCGATAGCCCAGTAAAACTGTACTGGTCGTAATATTTAATATTTATCAATTAACCATACTATTTTTAACCATACTATTTTTGCACTGTTCCAAGAATTACCTTGCACTGTTTTTGTCCTGTTATATTTTCTCTGTTTGCGGAATTTTACACAGTTTTGATTACTTGATGTTTTGATTACGTTATTTATGTTATGTTATTTCATGTTACTGTTATTGCTATTGTGTTACTGTCTATTGTCTTATCTTCTGTCCTATTTATATACTGCACCTGAGTGACTAATGAGAAACACTTTTCATTATACTATGCACCTGTGTAAGTTTAATGACAAAGTTGAATTGAATTGAATTGAATTAAGTACTTTATTAGGGGTGGTCTACAACAGCACTTAGCATTTGGTCTCCTTTCAATTTAATTCTAAGCTTCTTATGAAGAAAATACAGACTTTGGAAAAGTTGCCTCATACAGTCTTAGCACCAGTCTCTGTTCAGGTGTATCTGTGATATCAGTCTGAGATTGAAGAAGATCTTGTATGTGGGCTGTGATGGTGCTGACAGATTGTGAGGCAAATCTACATCCATTATTACCATTATACTCATTATAACAAGTTACCATGGTGATTCTGACCAGAGGTCTGCAATGGAGCTACACATTATGTGTCTGGACTGCAGTCAGAGAAAAAAAAGATGATGTTCCAAATATATTCATATTTATTTATAAATGGTTAAGGATACTTTGCATACAAAGCAAAAACCAACTATGTGAAAGAATTATTATATCCAGCAGTCCAATGGACAACTTCACATATGCTTGCGCCTTCATTCATTTTTAACTGGATGATTTATATTACAGTTTATTGTGTAAAAATTCAGTTGTATACAGTATAAATTTACGGTTTATGATTATTTTTAAAGATTGTTTTTAGTTTTGATCAGGGTATGGTAACACAAATTCCACCTGGAAATCTATTCCTCTATCCCATTCGCATCATCACTTGATTTTCTACCTCTCAGCATCCATTTACAATATTTCAGTTCATGCCTCAGAAGACCGCTTCCCAAATAAGAATCTGATACAAAGAAATGTGACCTGCTGTAATGAACAGTGCCTCATTGGAAACGACAGAGGCTCAAAGAGACAGGACAGGAACCAAAGACATACCCTAGTCTGGTCCTCAAAAATGTAGATGAGATGTGAGCTCTCTGAAATCTTTACTAGGAAGACTGCAGACAAAATGGCGTGCCACCTGCAACAGCTCTTCCTGGCTTTGCAATGTCAAACTCCACAATATGCAAACAAAAGAGCAAAGGTCCAATGATTATAAGCAAATAAGCAGTGCAGTCAGACCTTTCCTGCATATTAATGTAAGCTGCAGATTGGGCATGAAAGGTTATCAAGACTGCATAGTGCAGTGCTAGACTTTGGCAGTGAAATGTTCTCATTCAGGGTGACAAGCGAAGTGCGGATTTCAATATGAGTTAAGGAGGCTGATTAGAAGGCACAGTGTCATAAAATCTTCAATAATGTCATACTTTGGAAATCTCATTCTGCTTCTGTTTAAAAATGGCAAAATACTTTTTTATGGTAATAGACAAGTCACACATCATGAAGAAAGTGGTTTGAAAACCTTTAATCATAAAGTCTTCACAAAAACATAATGAAATGAAAGCCTCAAGCACTCAATGATATAGGCTCTTTAAAAACGATTCAGTATTTCTGTGTGAATCTGTTTAGTATTGTCTGTATGTGCAAGCATACACATCTGTGAATGCATGCACAAACAAGTATGTGTTTCTTTGAATGTGTTGCATTCATTGTTGGGAAACACTCTGTTACTGATAATCAAACTGTGTGTTTGAGCATGTGCATGCGACAAAGCATAAAGGGATTAATAAACATTACATTTTGCAAAGTCATAAAGCTTTAATATTGGATTCCAGCAAGTGACCTCAAACATCAGCTGATTTTCAAGACCCCTGATACCATATATCACAGTCAGGTCATTCATTTCCTTAATCACCACATCCTATTACAAGGCTTTTTCAAGGAGAGACACCAAACACCCCTGCATTAAGCCACAGAGCAGGCAGTGAGAAGCAGTGTCACACTGAGCTTAACACACATCTGCTTGTGAGCTTGCCTTGAGCCTACCCAGCAGCTTATTCTTCATACCATGCTGTAAACACCCCTTTTAAACCTACCTATAGTAATCGCAAGCCCCTGTGGCACTGAACTGCTAGGGGGTACAGGCCCCTTCTGGATTCCTAGCTGATGGGATCTAACACAAAGTGCAGCAGAGCTACTTACAAAAGAGCAGCAGAGGATAACCTTCTAATCCCAGGACACTAAGACATAACTGAAGGCTATTGTAAAGCTTCCTCTCTTTGCTCTGAATAAGGGCAATATTAGACTCTTTAAGAAATGAGGATTTACAGAAAACATTTTTTACTGTTTTTTTTTTTTCATTTAGACTGAACTAATGTTATTTTACGTTAAGGCTGAGTACATTAAGAACACACAGGAAGAACAAACTGTAGCCCCGCAAAAGGCAGGGGATGGTTACCTAATTATAGTGATTGAGCTAAAACAGACAGATGACTTTATTTATATAACATTATATATTATTTTTCAAAAGGAAATACAGAAGTATGTCCACTATCTCTTTTGATAGCCTCATAGATAAAAAAATAGATAAAGACAACAAACCAGTTTTGCTCTAAATAGGGCAGTGCATAAAAATGTCTAAAAGTGACTTGAATCATTTTAGAATAGGCTAGAATGACTTTAGCTTTCCATTAATACCATGGCTCAGCAATTATAACTATATACTGTATCTACTGTGCATTCTTTCTTTTGATTTCTGTATTTTAATTTCTAAAATGTCAAGCATGTACTGTCTGGTTTTTCTCCTGCTTTTTGTTGATTTTAAAGTAGCACTCAATGTTGGCAAAAATATAACATGAAATCTTTGTTATGCATATACAGTAGTTTATATAAACAACAATCATCTGTCAGTTATCACAAAATCTGCTTATTCTTGTCAAGAGCTGTGAAAAGAGCTGTGACAACTCAAAACCTATCCTGAAAAGGACATAAGAGCTCTAATACAGAAGCACTGTATACCAGGCTACCCATGTGTACACATCAGTAATCTAAAATGTATTCATAATGCAAAATGTAATTACAAACAGAGGTTAGATGTGACTTTTAATTACACTCTTTTGATGTTCTGCTGATACTGTTTTTATGTTTTCATTTTTATTTGTTTTTATAGGGGAGCAGTTGACAAACATTTCTTAATGATAACCTAGAATTGCTTCTTTTTTTGCTCCTTTTTGTAAGAATTATCTTACACGTAGCGATGTAAAATAAAGAAAATGAAGACAGAAGAAAAACAATACATTAATTTGTTTGCAGGTCTCACCATAGACTGTGTTGTTTCAGTTTCTTATTAAAGCGTGCAAACACCACATTTATCAGTCTCAACAGCCCCATGCAGGAAGAAACAGCTGTACATCATGTCTAGTATACCACATTTTCTCCTGATTAAACTGAAATACTCCATCATCATCATGCATAAAAAAATGACAATAATACCATGAACAGTACAGGAGACCAGCAGGGATAGGGAAAGGGCACTAATAGATACAGTGCACAGTGAATGGGTGAGGTAATGGGGCTGATATTGTTTTCTGAGTGTGTGTGGGAGGAAGTGTACAGTATGTGTGTTACCATTGCCCAACGTGTGGGTGTGGTGAATGCCATAGCCAGCTGGGAAGGGTAATGAATAGAACGGTTTAGTGATTGAAGTGTCAGCCTGCACTGGGCACGACTCTTTTCCAACAAAGTGCAGAATGCAGGTTATCTTGCCAACAGTCACAGTCAGCTGTCTACTCTATCTCCTCCTGGAAAGAGAGAGGCCCATTTTTTGCAAAACTCCTACTCACGCAGTAATCTCTGCATGTTGTGCTTCCAGACCTAAATAACTGGGAAAGGGCCACATTAAAAAAATATCAGCATGCATATAAAGAATGAAATCTTTATAGTACAAGGAGCAGCTAAACATGCGGAGATACAGTACTTAAGACACTGGCTTCATGCACAACGAAAGTGCTCCTCTCAAACAGAAGAAAACTGGATAAACAGTGAAGCCAAGGATGATTTGGAGGTAACTGAGCTTCTGTACAGTTTTTTAGAACAGCCTTCTTTCCTGATATCAAGGGTGTTGTAAAGTTTCTAAAAGATCTCCACCTACATTAATAGACCTATCCTAGAGATATCACATGATTAAGTGAACACCTCTTTTAGTATTGGCAAACGTAGGTCAGAAGTCAATATTTCTAAATACTTCAAACCTCTGCTTTATATAGAACATATATAGAGGCGTCTTCCTTTCTCCTTCAAAGACCTTGAAGTCAAACAGAACTTGGTTCACAAGTAAAACAAAATTGGTGTTTTCAGGTAAACTGCCAGAGGGCGATAAAAAAACATCATGAAAAAGCCAACAGATAATTCTTCCCGATTCGTCACAGTTCAGTTAGTCTGCCTGGCAGAGGTTTAGGGCTCACTCAGGTTAAGATTGAGCTGCACCCATAGAGCTGGTTCAGACAGCTCTCTCAGTGCCCACAGGCACAGTGGCTGACATGAAGGGAGTAATGTATTGGAGTGTTTGAGGAAGCAAGATAGAGAGAGTAGAGGCACTAAATGTTACGGTTTAAATTTAGAAGATTTAACTCATTAACACATATTATAATATTACAAATATGAACTATTTAAATATTTAATTTATTAACACAATATGAGATAACAAAAAGGACAGTAGCATTAATGTTTGTCTGTGAAACATGGCATCTGTAATCTTGATTATTGTCAGAAAAGGAACCGTCACGCAGGATTTTGTAACTTTTATAACAGAAAAGGTACATTTCACTTCCAGGTCCTTAACCACAACAGCTATAAAAAAGAGAACATCCAGAGATTTTTCACAGAACACTTTAGAGTCACACATATAGTGCCTTGCCAAGGTTTTCACCCTCTTCCAACAATGTCCCATTTTGTCTAATAAGGAAACTAATCATTTTAATCAAAACCTGAATGCTCAAAAATCAATAGCGTGATTGGTTTAAATAAATTAATTGACAACAAGACTGCAATGAAAAATCAAAAGCAAATATATGTTGAATGTAAAAGAACTGATCCACTGAGTACTGACAATAGAAGAAAATTTGGGAGAAATGTGAGTCTATCTGGGTAAGTCTCTACCAAACTTGCACCCCAGGATGGTGCAATTTCGACCATTGTTTTTTTTTTCCCAGCTAGCTCAAGGTCTGTCAATTTGTTTGAGAATCATTGAATCATTTTTAATTCACCCAAATGGGACATCATACTTTTCCAATACGCTTTATTTCACATAAATCTCTTTATTTTGCATCAGGACCCACAACTACAAATGTATCGTACTGTATGTACAGTATACTAAAAGGTATAACCTTTAACTCATAAGCTTGAACAACATGCAAAGTGTTACTTGCAACTTGCACTAATCAACTGAGCAATTTAATCAAATTAGTTAATTCTGTTTAAAGCACAATCATTGAAGAAGAATGAAAACTTCAAGTACCAAAGATGTGGTGTTCAAGTACATACAATCAAAAATCATATATGTCAAACAAGGCATTAATATTAATGTGAATATTTGAGGGAAGATCATTTTTCACTACTACTATTTCACTACTTTTAGGACAATTGATTATCGTTATTTGACTTTTTAAAATAATAAAACCCTAACAATTTTCTTTAATCACCAGCTGGGCAAATGTTTTTTTAACAACAAACATCAGAAGCATTTGTTTTCAAGTTTAGACTTTAGTCATTTTCTGGAACAAATATATTTTGATCTTCTATCTTTCAAAACATGAGTCTTACGATAATGTGAAATCGGTGCCAAAAAACTGAGCTTTAACAATTTAAACAATTTTATAAACAATTAAAACGCTAATTCTGTTATCTCCCTTGCTCTGTAATAAATCCTAAAACAAATATCAGATAGCAGATTTGTCTGCTAATCCTGCTCCTTGCTTTAATTTAAACGTTCTATGACTGAGTTTGTTGGCACTGTTGAATCTGTATCCTATTGCCCTTATTTGCCCTCTTTTTTTTCATTACTCTAATGACTAAAAATCCAAGGAAAGACCACTGAATCATGATTAGACATCCCTGAGATTCAGCTCCATTTCTTTTTCAACTACAGGTTAATGTAGTCATTCACAATTCCACCTCTTCAAAACTCAGGGAGCCATTCCATGATCCAACTCTACCAATATACACAGCATGTATTTTCAAAAATTCCAATGAAGCATTCAGGATTGCTCCCTGTGCTATTTTAATATTTTTTTTCCTTACAGCTCACAAAGACAATCAAAGCTGATATTTTCAGGTTCAGACAAAAGGGGGTGTATCTGATGTATCAAAGTGTTAGCCTCTTTTCTACACAGTTTAAAAAATGTCTTACACACCAACACAGGCTTTTCCTACAGATAAAATAATTTATCTTTTATTCAGTGTTTTAAATGATATTTAATAAACACATAAAATGCCATCTTATCACTTCTTGTATTCCAATTACACCAAACTTCAGATTTTATATTAAGATATTGTACACCTGTTTTTTTTTTCTTTTCGTGATATTTAACTCAGTTCTTTCTTCTGATAATACACAAAGTATTATGTACATAATTTACAGTTCATGTGGCATGAAATAATGTGAATATGCTATCACCATCCCATTTTAACTCTTCACAAAAAATGTCACAGAAATGAACATAAATATATAAAATTAGTCAATATTTTTAACATGTGGAACATTTGGGCATTTCTGTCATTTTCAGTACTGCATTCATTGTTGTCAGCATTTTATTACCACATTGCCTTTGAAGAATAACAAGGAAGGATTTAGGTTTAAAACACTGTATGTCTGAAATTATCCTTATTGCTACAATAAATTAAAACAATACGAAGAATTAGAGAATAAACTGGGAGAACTAACGTGGGTAGAAGAATTCACACAGTAATGCTGCCAGACCTATGAATAGTCCAACATAAGTTTGTAATTCTGTCAGTACTGTCACTGTTACCACAAGATCTCACAGTGTTATTCCACAGCTGTCAGCAACCTTATGCCATTTTTCTCTTTTTTCCAAAAATATATCATTAGGTCCTGCTAATATTAGTGAAGGAAAGGCAGTAGATTTATCAAAAAATAGGCTGAATAAAGTTTCAGTGGAAAGTGTCAAGTGCAGGCAGTTGTTAGGGGAGATATCTTCAGAGGAATGTTTTGTGCCGTGTTGCCAAAGGTCTACCTAGTGGCAGAATGGCAGAGGTCAGAGACTCTTACCGAACCTGCCAGCACTGCAAACAACCACTGTGATCTCTAAGTATGGCATTAAACTACTCTTTATCTACTCTCTGACATTTCACCCCTCTCCACTCTTGTAAGCATGAGAAAATCACTAGTGGCACTGAGGCTGAATTTAACCATGCTGGATATCTGGCGACCAGGGTCTTTTTAATTATGATCAATCTATAAACACACAATCGATAAAGCAGAAGTCATTATCTATTCTCACATACACAGGAAGAGGCTGGAGCTCACATAAAGCCACAGCAGCAGAAAAACACACCATGTCAGCACCTGCTTAAAAGCAGGACACTTCATGGAATAAAGAAATAAGACAAAGCAAAGCAGAGCACATCGTGGTAGACAAACACTGATACTGATAGTTCATCCAGGCAGTTGAAAATGCAACATCTAAGTTCATGCAATTCAGCATAATTGTACCATATGAATTTGTCACTGTTCAGCAGAACACAAAGGAAATGGCCAACTGTATTCAACATGGTTCTCTTCATATTTGTACTAATTATGAAAAACATTTTCAGTGGCTTATAAAAAGCACCTGTTTAAAAAAATCATATGTTCCATTGCAAGTGAACAATGCTGACAAATACTGTATATGCTGTGACTATCGATACCTCTTCTGCAGTGTTTTTACACTTTCCCTAAATAGACTAGTAAGGATCAATAAGCCCCATTTCGCCTGTCTGAGTCTGAGTCACAGCAAATCACCCAGTCTTGTGCAGAACACAGTGATTCTCTTGCCTCATTATTCCAAACAGTTACCTTTCTTCTTCTTTTCTCACTGTGAATTTAATTTCAAGGGACCAAGCCACAATGTTCTTCAACAGATCTTCCCCTACCATTGCAGAAAAAAGCTTTAAAGTATTTGTCTTACAGAATACACTCTTTTTTTGCCAACCTGACAGTTAAGTTTTAACACCAACTCGATTTTAATAGTTTTGCTTCCCGCAGCATCCTTTAAACTTTGATGAGAGTTTCGTAAGTTCAAAGCTGAAGTTTTGTAAAAAAGGAGTTAGTCAAAAGGACAAATCTCAACCTTTACATTTAGCCAAATCCCTTGTTGTCTTGCATAAATTTAACAGACCTCTTCTAGATAATGTACAGTATATTAATGGGGATATGGAAAAAGTCATGCATTAACAGTTCTGATACTGAACAAATAGCTCTCACTGATTTTACCTGCTGCAATTTTCCTTTAAAAACAAATACATCTCTTTTTTCTCATAATCTCTAATAACAGACACAATAGCAGAAAAAGTAGCAAATGGGGTTAATGTAATCCTTCTTATACATTAACCAATAGCTAATTAACAAGAAATAACAGGACCACAGAATTTATATAACATTATAAAGAAAAGGCGCATTAATGAATTTCTGGCCCTCTGCCTACTGCACAGCAGCCTGTTTGATTTTAGCATAAAGTAATTACACAGCACATGTGTACAAAGACTGACATCAATGCATGAGAGCATGTCCTGACTTCACTCTTTATCAGATCAACTATCTGTGAAGGAAGGACACCAGAAACATACAGAAGAAATTCTGACACCATTTCCTGTGCCATATCTTTGTAGGGCTGCTGACCCCTGCACTGACAAACTGACAAGTGTAGCATGCCTGTCTGCACTCTGCACTGCATTGCTCTCCTCCATGGTGCTGTTAATGCAGTAAGGGCCACACTGCACACCACCCATGCTGTGATTGACAAAACATTAAGTTTTAAAGTTTTTTTCTAAAGTTTCCTGAATAGTCGTTTTTTCCTTATTATTTTTAATATAATAATAATAATAATAATAATAATAATAATTAATAATTGCTTACACTTATATAGCGCTTTTCTGGACACTCCACTCAAAGCACTTTACAGGTAATGGGGACTCCACCAACCTGGATGATGCGACGGCAGCCATAGTGAGCCAGAACGCTCACCACACACCAGCTATTAGTGGGGAGGAGAGCAGAGAGTAATGGAGCCAGGTACTGACCACACTCACACCTGCTTAGCTTCAGTGGGTTGCCAGTTGTGAGTTGCAGGGTGATATTATGACCGGGCAAGTGTTTGATTTTGTCTTCAGTTTCAAAATAATTCAATGTTCTTGTGCTTAGATCAGGGTTTTTTTCTGAAGACTGAATGGCAGCTAGAGACAATCTTCTTCTTCTTCTTTTTCACAGCCTTAGTCCCAGACTGTCCTGGGGTCAGCTGCTTTGGTTGCTCTTCTCCATTTGTCTCTGTCGAGCACATCTTCCTCACTCACTTCACATACCTCCATATCTTTTCTCACACAATCTATCCATCTCTTTCTAGGCCTGCCTCTTCCTCTGTTACCTTCCACCTCAAATTCCATTACCCTCTTTGTTACTTCCTCAACGTCCCTCCTCATGATATGTCCATACCACCGTAACCTCGCTTCTCGCATCTTCTCAACCACATCCACCACCCTACATCGTCTACGGATTTCTTCATTTCTGATCTTATCCTTCATTGAAATCTGCAGAATCCATCTCAACATCCTCATTTCAGTTCTTCTCATCAAGTTCTCTTCCCTCTTTCCAACTGCCAAGCATTCAGCTCCATATAGTAATACAGGTCTAATCACAGTCTTGTACATTTTGCACTTTAACTTTCTGGGAATTTTCCTGTCACAGATTATTCCAGTTATTTCTCTCCACTTGTTCCATCCAGCTTTCACTCTTTGTTTTACTGCCTCCAGTGTTTCATCTCCCTTTACCAGTTTTGATCCAAGGTATTTAAAGTCATCAACTTGTTTCAGTTTTCCTCCATTTGTCTCCTCAACATTGGTCATAGTATCTCCTCTTCTCTCCATTACTATTATTTCAGATTTTTCTGCATTCATTTTCAGTCCACCCTTTTCCAGACTCCTCTGCCATTTGAACACTTTCTCCTGTAGTTCTACTTCTGAGTCTGCCATCAGTGCCACATCATCAGCAAAGATGAGTTCCCAAGGCACTTCTGTTCTTACCTCCTCTGTCAGTGTGTCAATAATGTTTATGAAAATTAAAGGACTTAGTGCTGATCCTTGGTGTACTCCAACTGTGATTTCAAACTCTTTTGTCTCTCCCTGTTGTGTTATCATCTTTGTAGTTGTATCTCTATAGGTTGCTTGAACTAACTTCACCATGCTTTCTGGTACTCCTTTCTTCCTCAAGCACCAATACACCACCTCTCTGGGCACACGGTCATATGCCTTCTCCAAGTCCAGAAAGGCCACATACAGCTTTTTCCCTTTCTCTAGTGTCTTCTCCTGTAACTGTCTCATCACAAAAATGGCATCTGTTGTGCTTTTCCCCGCTGAGAATCCAAATTGTGAGTTGTGGATCCTGATTATGTTCCTGAGTCTCTTGTCCAGAATACCTTTGTGATTATCAGCCAGCAGCCATAACACCCTGCAGCTCACAACTGGCAGCCCACTGAAGCTAAGCAGCTGTCAGCCGGGTCAGTACTTGGATGAAGACCTCTTGGGAAAAACTAGTTGCTGTGGGAAGTGGTTCTAATGAGGCCAGCAGGGGGTGCTCACCCTCCAGGCTGTGTGGGTCCTAATGCCCTAGTATAATGACATGTACACTATACTATAAAATAGGCGCTGTCCTTTGGATGAGATGTTAAACTGAGGTCCTGACTCTCTGTGACCATTAAAAAATCCCATGTTGTTTCTCAAAAAGAGTAGGGCCCATCTACGAACTGGCTTCATTGCCCTGCTCTCCTCCCCACTGATAGCTGATGTGTGGCGAGTGGCAACTGTACAGGTGCACTATGGCTGTCGTTGCATCATCCAGTGGATACTGCACATTGGTGGAGGGGAGTCCTCATTACCTGTAAAGCTCTTTGAGTGGAGTTTCCAGAAAAGCCCTATATAAATGGTAAGCAATTATTATCATCCAGACACAAGATGAAGTTACAAAATCTACACAAGGTGAATATTTAGGTAAAAGAGCAAAAGGTCCACAAGCCAAAGAACTGTCATACGAGTTTCTTACATAATTGATAAGTAGCTGCTTCTAACTCAATCCACTACAGACTACAGACACTACAGAAAGTGAGCTCAAGAACTGATCAGGATATAAATTGGGTTATTACCAGAGCCCTCTAAACTATGTATGTTTAAATTCATGTATGATGTTTCTTTTTCATATCGAATTTGAAATATAGATATGAAATTAACTCATCAGATGCCAATTGTTTCAGTATTTGTAAAGACGACCCAAGTTCAGTTCAGTTAGGAAACAGTGAAATAAACCATAAAAGTTCCAGTTGTAGTCAAATCCTGCAATGCAGTTGTCTATGTACACATGGGACTCAAAATCTAATCATTCAGATAAGTTCATGCAACCTCAGTGAATGACAAATTTCATCATGTTCAGGGCTCAGAGATTTTCGTACTACTAGGAGCTATGACTTCCCAGAATTGAGCTACAGAGGGATGAACATATGACATCTGACTATTCTTAAACCATCTGCCAAAAGAACAGGAGAGAGACAATATACTGTATGGAAAAGCAACTTTCTCTGATAATGAGAAGGATTTTCTGCTTTGGTTTTCCCTTTTCAACATTTCTATACACAGAGGAAAACCTTAAATATTCCTGTTAAGTTGTTCATTTATGCTCTTGAACCTATCCAACATATCTGGGTTCTTAATAGTTTTAAAATTTGTTTTCACCCACAGTAAGCTAATAAAACAACTGTGATGACCTCTGTAATGTGAAAACAATTGTCAATGCATGTTAGATACTGTATAGGAAAACATAATCATCAACCGTCTGTAGTAATGCAACAGAGAATTTCACAAACACCACAAAGATATGTCTCTCTCCCAAGGAGTGAATAGCAAATTAAACGCATGTTATTATTTTACACAGGTAATTCCCCCACCAGCAGCCAGACTGATAACATAATTATCAAACATCTGAGAAAGGCTTTTAGAAAACAAAAAATTAAAATATTAGTGTTAGGGTACTTTTTAATTTATAAAAATAAATGTTATAGAGAATGTAAAGATATAAAACACAGCATTAAAAGTGAAAGGAAAAAAATGTTTTTTTTTTCAAAAAGGGATAAAATACTTGGACATACTGTACTTAAGTGATAAGTGATGTTAACTACCATACTAGAGATGCATAGTGAAAACTATGCATATAAAGCATACTAGGATTTATTTTAATGAAACTGACACTGATCGTCATAAATGAACCACAAGTTTTTTTTTATAACTATGCACACAATGTTCACACTTATTGTCTGCAAGGACAAATTAAGGAAGCTGTTACTCACACGGTTCATTAAACTAAACTCATGATCATTCCAAAGCCAGCTACACCTTTCAATTGGCAAAATAAACCACTGACTTGCTGGTGGCAGGAACAAAAACCAAGAGACATTTAACTTTCATTTGCCTGGTTACATGTGTGAATTCCTCTAATGTGTGATCTGTAGTTTCTTAGCTCATACCTACACTGCACATTTACAGACATCAACGTGATATCCCTGAGGTAATGAAACCCTTTCTGGCTTCAGTATAATACATTTTGACCTCCCTGCTCTCCATTGTCACAGCCACACTCTGAAGGCAGTCTGAGCAGAGTGTGAGCACTGGCATTGCACTCGCTTTATTTTTTTGCATGAAGTTTTTTTCCTATGAGCTTAATAAACATTTCCAGAATTCCTGACAAGACCAAGCATGCAGCATATTAGCTTTGAGAGATATTATTTTCTTTCTACACTGAATTAACCTCAACCCATTGACACTGGCAGCATATACTGTATACATACACAAAACCATATAAATGGAAGCACAGCTCTAGGTAAACCCAATTTCTGATAAAAGGACTTGACAGAATCAAGCTTGAAACAGGCGGTAATTGCACAAGTCATCAGGCTACGAATTAAGGTTGCCTTTAACATGGCAGATGTGCTGTGTAACACGCGACCTCAACACACGAGGAGTGGGGCACACAACACTACCTGTGATACAAAAGGTATGGTAGTGTAGAGAAAAAAAGGAAAGATAACAAATAACATTGTTGCTGTGGAAACAAGACACTCTTCTCACAATCACACAGACTCCCCCTCCTTTTCAGCCACCCCCTCACCACCTGTCTAGTGGAGTGGACATGGCTGAGTGATTTTACCTTCTTGACAGAATGATTTGTTGTGGTGGTTAGAGCAAAATGCTCCTTTTCTCTCCGGACAGAAACATCTTATTTCGGGCTTGTGTGTGTTTGTGCTTCTTCATGCTCTTTCCTTCAAGTTGGTTAGAGGCAGAGAATCACTTTGACTTACAGCAGCTGCCTGTGAACTGAATCCCCCAGTCACTGGCCCCTGAAAGACTGCAGGCAGAATAGTCTTGTTCCAATGTGAACAGGCACATAATTTTCATTAGCATTAATATAACATCATAATTAACAGAGGCGAAAAGACAGAACTCAAAGAATATACATCAGAGAAAGAAGAACACTAGATCACCAAAGCAAACTCTTCTTTCCTTATGCTGGGGTCACTAAAAGTGTTCTAAATTATTTGTCTGCAAATTATTTTTTTCATGCAACATTGAAATTCCTCTGGCATTTATAGTTTTCCTCCATTGAATTAAAAAAAAACATACTTCTCCCATCTGCTCAGAAAAAAACAAACAAAACTGTCTTTACTGCACTTCACAGTCTAACCCAACAGGCTATTTAAAAATTCAATTTAAAAACCGGTACGTTTAGTTTAACAGGTGAAACTCAGTTTATATGTATTCATTACAAAGCAGTTACATTAATTTATTTTTAATTAATGCATTTAAATAAAACATATGAGCAACATCTGTGGAATTCAGTGTAATGTTTAGGATTTCAACACCAACCTCTTATCACTCCTTTAAGTATTAAGCATCTTTTATATATGGTTTAATTAATGATTATAACATTTTAAGCAAAACTCAATTTTGTCACAACTAAATTAATTCTCTTGACAAGCTCAGATGAGTGTGACATACAGTACCTGTATGGGTATTTGCTCTGAGTTTCCAAAAACAGGCTCAGTAGGATAGTTAGTGTCATTAAAATGTTCCTCTGTGTGTACAGTCCAGCACATGCATGTAGGAAAGGCTCTGGGTTGCCAAAACTACATACCACACTGATAAATGTGGCCACAAACAAAAAGCATAAAACTTTAGTTCTAACAAAACTGTAATCATACAAGCGCATGTTCATCACTAATGGAAAAAGTCTGCTTTCCTTTGCAGAATGATGTGCTGCAGTATTTCACACAGCAAGAATCCCATGGCTTTGAGTGAGGCATGAGATTTATTGCTTGAAGTGAATGTAGGTTTGATAACCTGATCACTGGACTAGATAACACGCAGTCCCTGGAGCTCAAAGCTAGTTAAGGGAACTCTACCTCACACCCACAAATAAATCTCACTTATCTGACACACATGAAAATCTACTGGTAGGATACTTGTCCTGAAAATATCCGCTGTATATGGAACAGGACTCAATGGCACTGAGCATTTTATAGAAGTGACGCCACCACCTTCAAACCTACACAGTATAGAAGTCGGCTATGGCAGGGAAAGTCTTTTGGTGTGTCAGAGTTAACTGCTGTCTAAGGACTAGTGCTACGCATGCTGGGAACTCCCGAATAAAGGTGCAGGGCAGAACTGCACTGACCACATTTACATACACGTTTTCACTTATCTCATTTCAAAATTTTTTTCGGTAAAATACCACACTAGCCACTCCAATTAAGACTGTGAATTGAATCTGAAAGAATATGTCATGGGAGCCGAATCCTACTCCGGTGGAGTGTGTAGTTTAAGACCCTATGCAGGACGGTATAATCTGGATTTGACTGGAGAAGGACATCAGGGAAGACACGGTGAGGAATGGACCGGATGACGGACAGGGAGGCTGTGAAGACAGTGATCCAGTGCATGGGGGAAGCGCAGGCTAACAGGTTCGAACAAGGGAAGTCCAATAAGGGATAACAGGGCTTAGTCCAGGGTCCAGGTACTGGAAAATCCATCCAAGACAAGAATAGTTAAAAACAGGAACTAGGGAATGGGGACGTGGAGCCAGGAACAGGAACAGGAACACAGAAGTTAAAAACCATAACGAGACCAGGCCCTCCGAGCCTCAGATGGTCAGGATGCCGTGATGAAGCCTATGCTGGTTGGCGGGCTCCCGGGCGTCCATCTCCCAGTGCTGAGCCGTGAACACCAGAGACGTCAGACTTAAATGATAAGAGGTGGAACAGGGGACAGGTGCGCGTAATGACTAATAATACAAGGTGGGAGCGCCCTTGAGTGACAGAATAAAGACAGTGAAACATATCTGAAGAAGCCTCTACAGCCAACACAGTTTATTTTTCCTTTTAGCGGGGAATTAACCTTTACTTGCTCCTTTCTCAGGGTCCAGGCTGCTTTTCCCCACTCTTATAGATCACATCTGCTATTTCCCATGTGATCCTTAAATAGTTACTGTAGTGCAGGGAATTGGATAATTAAAGAACATAAAAACATTTAAAGATTAACTAAAGAACTACTGGAACAGTTTAAGGCTGATTTACCAGAAATGTGATAACACAAAAGAACAATTCCTTGTTAATGCTTAATTTTTAGGCTCTTGTTATTTCACTTTGTTTTATATCTTATACAAAGCAAGTCTAACACTTGATCAATGTAAATAAACCATCTGAAGCATCATTATCATTATCATTCTATGATAATATCATTCTAAGAGATTAAATTCACTTCATTGACCATGTCTGACTACCAAAAAGTGTTCTCACAAGTTCCTTTTTTTGCCTAAAATATAGGTCCAAGGCCTGGTCTCGTGTAATATATAATATTCAAAAGAATATTCAGAAGAACCTCAGATACAGGTGCTTGTGGAGAGGGATAACATCAATGGCTAAGGCCCCAGGCCAGTTTTTCAGGTCCTGCGGGTTTGTCTGTCTTGAAAGAACAAAACACGTCTGTAGCTCACTCTGCAACAGTCCATTCATCACAAGGCATGTTCATTGAACATATCAAAAAGAAGGCAGCAGTGGAGCAGTGGAGAGCTGGGTTTCACAGTAATTCTGGATAACTTTGCTGTTCTCAAAATTTACATTTTATACAGAAAGAAACTCACCACTCACTCTTCACAGATTACTTCGCAATTCATTCATGAATTCATGAATGACAGCATTTATTGCGTAACAACTTAACTAGTATTTCATATATATTTTTGATATATGTTGCCTCCTTCTAGTCAAAAGTATTTTTTAAATACCCTCTGTTAGGCCTTGCAGCTTTCTGCTGTTTGTCAAGAACATCAAATTATGATTCCTGATGGTCAGAGACTTCTGAAATATAGATATAAGATATAAACAGGTTGAAAAACTTGAACCATTGAATTTGCAAGATTTTCTGCAATACACAGATATATGACTAAAACATTTGAGTGTCTGAAACTGTAAAGAGCTGGACAGGGTAGCACAGGAGATTAACTCATCCATGTGTTCTGGAATTGCCAGGGAGGAATGATAAAAACCGTTACCAGATAAGGTGCTTTCTGATAAGTGGTGGATGGATGACAGAGCAAAAACACATCCAGCAGCAGCTGTAGGTCTCCCCCAACAGGGTGTGTGTACACAGCTCCACTCCCTAGCACTGTCCTGACAGCTCTGTCACAATAACATGACAGCAACTCAGTGCCTTGACATCCAACACTAATTGGACTTGAAGCGGTAAGAAGCACAAGTGTCGTGAAGTTCAACCACTTGGCCCTTTGTTTACCCCTTGTTCTTTTTTATTAAATATCCTGTTTCGTTATATAATTTAATTTGCTGTTTTAGAAAAGCATAAATAATAAAAAAAGCTAAATAGTATGCAATAACTACTGTCCTCTTCCCTGCTGTCAGCTGGTAAACAGAGTTATGTTAGCGGATATTGATTGCCCAGTTAGAGGCTGAGCTCAGCACACCTGGCAGCTCCCTGCCAATCATCATGAGGGTAGAAGAATGCTAGACAGAGTTTACAGACTAGTACAGTACCTGCATGTTGTCCATTAGCTATGCTGCTGGGCAACAACAAGCCATGTTAAGGTTTTTGGATGGTTTGCACAATGGAACATGAGAATTGCCTGAAACTCTCTCTTCACACTGTTATACCACTTCTGCTGTGAGCATGCATCTGTATGGCTTCCTCCATCCCACTTACATCAACTGCTATATTCACAGGACCTTAAAATTGCAGTCTGTGTAGAGCCCAGTGAGTTGTTTTTGTTTCATGTGTGATAATGATGGAGTTTAGCTATCTGATATAACTGTGGCTAGCAAAGGTGCATTTACTGTAATTGACTTTCCATCCATAGTAATCTGAAGCAATTGATCATGTCAGTCATTCCATTAACAAAAGCCTCACAGGGTCCAAGGAGATTCGCTCTGAGTGCGAAGAAGAAGTGATTAGTTCAGCACAGAATGAACAGCAGCTTGGCCAGCATCATAAACCAACATGGGTATCTAGGCAATAACAGCACTTCCTCCAATATTCTGACATATATCGGCTATTACAAAGATGACCTTCAGGTGAGTTTGAAAGTATCAATACAAAAGCTCCCTGGAGAAAGATGAACTTTTTAAGTGGAAAAAAATTGGAGAATGATGTGTTCTATTCAAATTGATTTTGTAATAGAATAAAAGGATAAATTACTGAAATAAACTACAGAAAAGCATGTACTGTAAATTGAATAAATGCTGGTATTTGTGAATGTTCAAGACCAAAAAAGGAAATAGAGCACAATATGAAATTGTTTTTTCTTGCTCCAAGCTCACTTTAATATCTTTTAAATTAGTTTATTGTATTATTGGTTTAAAATTGTGTTTTGTCTTTGCTGTTGTAATGAAACAGAACTGTAGAAAATAAGTATTAACGTGTATAAACAATGTTTGAAAACACCCACTATGTGGAAGATGAAGCAAAATATCCAACAAAATGGACTGTAGGGAATGCATTTCCACAGATCCATTTTCACAAAGAAAAAAAAACGGCCAGTTGTTTGCTTCAATCCTTGGGATAGATGCTGTATACAGTATATCAGAAAAGCACTTTCTTGTGTGCTCTTACTGCATGAGTGAAAGTCAAAACCTCTGGGCAAATGACATGCATTATTTCACAGTAATTTACTGAATCTTGTTTTGCTTCTTTTCCTGGCTAATTTCAATTTCCCGTCAAACACTGAGCTCTGTAACACTTTCCAGGTTACAGGCATGACAGGCATGTTCTATGCTTAGTCTGAGTCTGGGGACTTCAAGCTGCTTATGTATTTTTCTCTGTGAATGGGAATAATGAGGATAAGTTACTTCCCACAAATCAGCTTAATTTACTTCTAAAAGCCTCAGATCTAAACATGTAATGCATTTTAAATAATGCATGAAGTTGCATACCCACTAGGCGTGTTATTTAAGAACAGATTGCAGAAGTGAGCAAGCACTCTGCAATGAACCAGGAAACAGACAGGACATCCATTATTTTTAAATTAGGGCCAAACATATACAAGTCACATATTTATGAGTGACGAATTCTTGCAGTTCCTTTAAATTGCTTCATATGCTTAAGATGGCCTCAACGCAGCACAGGTATGGGCGATTGTGCCTGGCACATTTGGATATCCAGCTGCTTCCCAGATAAATGCCCAGAGCAGCTTGCTAAGTAAATATGCTTTGGGAAATATCAGGCATCTTCATGAATGCATTATGAAACTTCCACTAGTTATGGATTTATGCAGAAACATTCATGAGATGCACACCTCGTTTTCTACCAATAACTAGTCACAACAGGATGGCTTTTGTGAGCTTTGCGAACCTCGGGGACAGTTAACTTCACGCTTCGTTCCTCCTGAATCCTGAAAAAGGAATTCAATCAATCTTACTGTGAAGGCTGTAAATGACTGTAAATGACACAATCTAGTCTGATTTAAAAAAAAAGTGTTTCTGCATCAAAGACATGCCGATTCTGTGTTTCACTAATGCATTGCTTTTGAGTTCCATGTACAATGCATGACTTATAGGGAAATGAGGGAAGTTTCAGTTAAGAAGTTCAAAGGAAATATTTCCAGAAAACTAAAATAAGCAATTATTTATTAAAATATGCCATGTTATGACTTAAAACCCTACATGAAGGTTTGATTAAAATAATCTATTTTCATAGTTCAAATATGTACAGTATATAATGAAACATGAACTGAATATGAAGATCTACTAAACTGAGTGACAGAGAAGTGTTCCCAATAGCGTGAAATTATATTATTTATTTTTATTACATACGTTTTGTTTACTTAAATATCAGCTGAAGCAGCCTGCAATTATTTCTTCTGTCTAGATTCTATTTTTGTAAATGATAATAATAATAAAAAAAACTTTATTTTATATAGTGCCTTTAAAGGTAACTTCTCAAAGCACTTTACATGACATCAGCAATAAATAAAAAGAATACACAAGATAAAACACAATTACAATATACAGAGGAGACCGTGGATGGTGGTACTAGGAAAAGCAGAGGGGTGAAGAATGGAACCAGTTAAGTAAAGGCTCTTCTAAAGAAGAAGGTTTTGAGTCTGGATTTGAAGGAGTTTAGAGAAGGTGACTCTCTGATATCCTTGGGGAGAGAGTTCCAGAGCTTGGGTACATAACAGGAGAAGGCCCTGTCACCCATACAGTACAATGTAGATGGGCTTGGGGGACAGTAAGGAGAGCAGAATTAGAAGAGCAAAGGTTGCGAGGTGGGGAGAAAGGCAATAATAGTTCAGACAGGTACTGAGGTGCCAAGCCATGCAGAGCCTTATAGGTGAACATGAGGATTTTAAAGTCCACATGGAATTTGACAGGAAGCCAGTCCAAGGACTCCAGGATAGGAGTAATGTGATTACTTGCACTAGACCTGGTCAGGATTCTGGCTACTGAATTTTGTTTGAATGCAGTTTGTTCAAAGTAGATTTAGATACCCCAGCAAGTAGAGCATTACAGTAGTCAATTTGAGAGAACACAAATGTGTTGATCAGCTTTTCAGCCACAGTTAGGGATAGCATAGGGCGTAGTCTAGCATATTTCTGAGGTGAAAAAAATATGTTTTGACAATATGCTGCACATATGGGTTGAATGTTAAGCCAGAATTGAATATCATCCCAAGGTTTTTCAATTTAGACTGAAGCTCAAGTTCAGAACCATCTACAGATAGGGTTACAGGATTGGCTTTACGAAGTTGATAGGGGGTGCCAATAAGCGTGACTTCAGTATTGTCACAGTTAAGATGAAGGAAATTTTGAGTCAACCTAGTTTTTATGTCAGGGATACAATTAGATAGAATAGGCAGCCACATCAGTGTCAGGTTTGGTATGGATGTATGAGTACAATCATCAATGAATCTGGTAAAGTATATTTACACAGCCTTTTATTTTTATTTTTCTCTTACAACAATTGTATCAGATACTATCTCAATGCTAATTATTACCTCATGTGCAATTAAAATCTAGTCAGGCTAATTGAACTGTCCTTTGTTCAAAGCTGGAGCCCCGCTCATAACAAATGGTGACCCACAACTAAGCAAGCTTGCTCCCCTTTAGCTCTTGGCAGGCGTGCTATTTGAGGGTAAAATTTAGCTAATCAGAGCTACAAAACACATCTACAATATAGGATCATGTAAGAAACAGCAAACTAAAAAATCACCTTTAGACGGCAGCAAGATCATATTGCTGACAGGCCAGGATATGCAAGCACGTCACATCTCATTATCCTTGAAAATGTCAATCAAAAATAAATCTGCACAACTGATTTCAAATCAAAGACTGTTATATCATTTAAAATTGAAATATCAGCAGTAAGTCTGTATGTGATGTGTATGAAAACGACCGTACATACTGTACCTGTATACTGAATAATACAAATGATTTAAACAAAATATCATTTATATATTTATATCCAGTACCAAAAAAATAATCACTGTAAAATGATAAGGAAATGTCTTGTGTTCTTGTAGACCTAAGAAGATTGTAGTGATATTATAGCAATAATAGGAAAGCAAAGAAGATGATCTTGGGACCAATCAGCATAAAAAATCACAAAGAAAACACTCAAATATTATTAAGTTTGCCTTTAAGTCCTATATCATTGTTTAATAAAAAAGTATACATGCAAATATTCATCTTGTGTTAGACCACAGGTTCTCTAAAATGTCCACTGCATGACTGTCATCACAAGCATAACCATTAATTAATGCATATATCGTGATATGTGTTACAACTGTACTAACCATTTAAGTTTGCATAGTAGGAGCTACAATAAACCTGTGGCAGAAAGAGAATAACACAAAAATAATAAATCCTCTGTTTTGTGCTTGCTGCATGTTCTTCAGTGGACGCTGCATGTCTCTCAGAGTGTGGGGCCTCTGTACAGTATCTCTGCCTCCCTCTTTTGGAGTGTGTGTCTTAACTGTTTCTCTTGCTTAATTCAAGTCTCCCAGTTCTCCCTCCTGTGGGAGCTCAGGCTGATTAATAGAGCCCAGGTTTTCAGTAACACAAGATAAGTTTTGCTTCCTTCTAGAGTAAATATTTGGACAGCCAGCGCTACATGATGGAGTGTAAATGCGCCGCAGAAAGGACCGGGCTCCTGTAATAGTCTGAGAGATAAGGGGAGAGTATCAGGGCAGCCACAGCGGCAGAACTGCAGGACTCCAATGGGAATAGCACACGCACAGTATCTGCGGCCAAGCTCAGACACAATAATGTACAAACACTTTACAGCCACTATTGTCAGGCCAGGACAGCATAAGAAGCAAGATTAAAGGTTTTTTGTTACACCAAGACATTTTCTTCGAGCTCATGACTAAACAAAGGTTCATCAAGCCAAAATTAAGGGCTGCATTGGTATCACAAAGTTTTCATGCCAGGACAATATCATTTTTAAGGCTCCCGCACTATTATTGATTCAGTAGCTCAACCCTAATTAAGCAAGAGAAAGGGTTTGGATTAGCTAGTTTGCTTAATCCACCTACTTGAGGTATCAGTAACCTGACCTTGAGGACAAAGCTTTCCAAGCCATGGAACCTGCTGCAGGGGTGACAATAGGGTGGAAGGAGGGATGCGACTCATGATGTTCATGAGGGTACTCTCCAATCATGATACTTATACAGTGGAGCGTGGAAGTACGATAGGTCAGAGTGTGACAGCCTCCCAATCTTTCCACAAAGCAAAAGAAGCCTCTTGCTGTCCCAAAACCCACTTTAATGCCAGATGGATCTACAGTAATTGTTAAGGATCATACTGTTAGATAGGTTGCCCTTCAATATAATTGACACACAAGGTCTTTAACTATGGGGAGAATAAACTAACCTCTAACAGTAACCCTATCTGTGGATAAAACTGTAACTGAATTTCAATCTAAATTGAAGAACTTGGTGGTGATATTTGATCCAGGCTTGATGTTTTACCCACATGTGCAAAATATTATAAAACATCATTCTTCATCATTTTTGTTAAAAAATCTAAATGCTAAGGCCCATGACTTGGCACCTCAGTTACCTATAGTATCTGACTTACTATCTTCCTACTCCCCACCTTGCAACCTTCATTCATCTGACTCTGAGTTCCTCTTGATTTCCCAGACTCATCTCCTTACTATGGCTGACAGAGTCTTCTCTTGTTATGCCCCAAAGCTCCGGAATTTTATTCCTAAGGACATCAGAGAGTTACCATCCCTGAGCACATTCAAATCCAAACTTTTTACTTTATCTGTTTTGTGTCTGCATCTTCTTCTGCATTCTAAACAATTGTTTTTAGTTGTGCTAATTTTGTTACCACTTCTCTTTTTCTCTTTTTTCTTACTGTAAAGCTTAAAACTGTAAAAGTATTATTATCAGTAGTAGAACTTCACTGTACTGTATGTGGATCTCCTATTTTTGCCATTTAAAGGCAAGAAATGGGTGTCAACCAGTTCACTTAAGTTGTTTTCCTTTGCTTCAGCTCAGATAGTTGCCTTTGAATTGAATGCTGCATGTTTTGTTTCCAGTTTCCATTTCTTAAATATTTGCAGGTCTTTATACTCTCGTGAACAAGCACCTCAAAGCACACTACACACTGTGGCAGGGGTTTTACTCCTTCATCATCTATGTAAATACTAAATGAATACAGGTTCAATCATACTTACTGGTTTTATGTCATATGTCATTTGATGCTATCTTTTGCTCTAACGCTAACTGTGTTTGTGGATGATGTACCAATGCAGACATATTCAGAGGTCTAATTCGATTTCCTGGAACCTTAACTATAACCATGATTTTTATTTTTTGTCTTTGAAATTTTGAACAGATCAGTTTTAAAAAACAATACATAATTGGCAGTTCTGAGTTGCAATTTCAAACAGGAAGCAATACAGGTTTGTCCTAGGTTATGTACAATTCTCTGAAAACTGCCATTCTGTTGGCATGCAAAGCAAGATGGGTAGCATGCTTATATAAATAATATATAAATTATTGCTATTCATATTATAAAATTAGCAATAAAGAAAAATATCAGATATAAACCTAAATATACTATAAAAACAAAGAGTATAATGAAAATAAAAATCTAAAGCAATAAAACAACTTTTAGTTAAAAATTGCAACCTTTACTTTGGGCCACCAGGGGGCTTCTCACAGGCCAACAGTGGTAGGTGTACCACAAATTGGGAAGCACAAAGTGGCTCAATCTTTGTTTGAAGTCTATTAAAACACAAATCTCTTTAAAAAAGCAGACAATCACCCTAATTCAAGTAAAGTATTATGTTGCTGAACTCTTTCAGAATTAAAACATTTATGCATCTGTGTAACTTTGCCTCTTGCCGTACAGTATCAATTCAACAGAATAGTATGACTTCAAAATGATTCAGCTAGAGCGCCTCCATTGTTTTGTGTCCATGGCTGATCCAGAGCGGCACCTCCTACAAAATACATGATCTGTGCACACCTTTATGCCTGAGAATCCTTTACATTGTGACATTTTTAAAAACGATTTCATCCATTTGCCTAAATTAAACAGGTGTTATATACAGTAAAGCTTGTGGAAGGTTTGCATAATGTGAATGCAATCTCAGTATCATAGCTACTACAATCTGTTATTACGGTCCTTTATGTAGATACCCCAGTTTAGATTTTTATTTGCTGTGGAAAATTATAAAGGAAATCTGTTGATTTAAAAAACTGTGTTCACTCATCGACTGAAGATCTTAATCTAATATCTAATATCTAATATAATCTGAAATATTACTTTTCTAGATAAGAAGTCACTAGTGGTTTAAATTAATTTATTTTTGAAAAAAGCTTAGCAATGTTACATTTGATAGAAATATATGGCACGGTGAGCTCTACTAATGAACCAACAGCCTCTTCCTAGTCATAGCATTTTTGCAAATGCTGTTGGACATATTGGCAAATTAGCTGTCATTGTCCTTTAATCAGTGTAAAAGAGCGCTGTCCCTCAGTTTTCAACTTCTGAATGTCGTGTACATTGCCTTTAACATGTTCATCACATTTGGTACTGAGCTTATTTATCAACTATCAAAATTCAATCAGTTTATCACAAATTTTGCTGAGGTTTCACCCTAATTTTGACAGGGTTGAGTGTTTATAATATTAATGTAGATTTAAATTTCATTTTGATAGGCAGAGAATCCTTGAATATTTTATTGTGCCTTGGCTGTCCTGAGCTAGGGACATATTTCACACTCAGTAGTGAAACAAGGACACTACATGACAATTGTGATGGGGGCACAATTGCAAACCAAAAGTATTTTTTTAGGATGGAGTATAGAAAACACTTATTTAATAAAGACTTATATGTATATAGAATAAGCTTCCCAACAAGGTTGTTGAGGTCCAAACAGAGGGAAAAAAATTAGATTTGCATTGCAACTACCAAATGAGCATGATGGGACCTATGTCCCAAGGACAAGGGGAAGTATCTTAGCACCCTTGCTTGTATAGTACATCTTTATTCCTCTAGTATTTTGTCTGCATCTTCTTATTTTTCTCTTTTCCATCTCATTCAATAAATACAATTACCAATCGGTTTTATATAGGATGATTGCTTATTTATATCCAATCTATCCTTATTCTCTACCCTGTGTATAAAATTAAATTGAGTAGACTGGTTGTTACGTTTACTGTATATCTAGGTCGTGTCCCAATATACACACTTGTGGTCTTTCCCCCCTTTATATGCACATTCCCATTCAAGTCTGCAAGGGTTTAGGGTGTCCCATTTCTAAATCTTGCAAGGGTGCTCATGAGCCCCTCCAATGCACCCTTAATGCGCCCTTCTCTGAGGTCCTCATCGGTTAGGGCATAGGAAGACAACTGGGACACGGCTCTACTGTATACCAAACAGGAAGTGATAAAAGCCAGCGGCTCAGTCCATGCACTTTAATAATTGCCCAATGTTACCTGCTTGCTCTAATTTACTGTATAATAATACCGTGTCCCAGTTGTCTCCCTAAACACTAAGCCCTTCCTACAAGTCTGCACTTCTGCGATGTAGCGCAAGTGTGGACCTCAAATGCACAAGTACTCGAGAGCATCATTATAAAAAAGAGGTAATGGGACAACCTCACAAGACAGCAATCACTGGTTTCGTGGCTCAGGGTCAAAATACTTCCTGATGATGCTTTTTTTCCAGTAGCTAAGTGCATATCTGAAGATATTTTTAAAAGATTTTGTTTCATTCTCCGCTCATAGTTTGATTAAATTGAATTTTGCACAAAAGTAGTAGCACATCATGGTCATTCATGCTGAGCTGCCTCGACTCAAAACGGGCAATGAAAACTAAGGGAAAAATACCATTTTTTTTTATCCAAAGCTTTGTACTACTTGTCATAATCGTAAACCCCTGCTCTTAAGGACTCTCCAGCCCTTCATAGTTTATTATTTATCCCCTGCACCTGCCTCCGGTTCCAACCCCCATCCTATAAAAGCCAGACGTTCCTGCCAATCTGGGTTCAGCTTTGGAAGATGGATGCCCGGAAACCCGCCTACCCACGAGTCCAGGAGCGACGCGACAGAATAGGCTTCACAACGCTGTCCTGACCATCTGGGTCCGGGACTGGGAGCGCCTGGCCCTGTATCCCCCTTTTATTCCCCCGACCTTTCGCCGGATCCCGCTCCGGCTTTTAACCTCGTTCAGCAGTGTCAGGATTGATCACCCGGTTTTGGACATTGGACTCCCTTTGGCCTTTTTTCCTCAGAACACACCCCCCTAAACACCAGCGCACCTTGGACATGCCCCCTGTTCTCCTTCCAGCCCCTATCCTAGTCTTTTTCCCCGTGTTTTTTCACTCCTCACCGGATTGTACTGTCTGCATAGGGTCCTGAAAAAACGCTTCATGACACTCTACATTTCATATTGTCTGTCCCAGTACACAAATGACAGCACGAGGAGCATAATGCGTCCTTTCCTCAAAGCTTTGTACATTTACTACTAAATACACTGCAGGTAAATTAACATTCATCATTTAAAATGAGGTGATGGAATAAAAGCTTTATATCAAAACTTCCTACCCAAAATACATACAGTATGAATCTAAAGTAATCCAAAGAAATTTTGTTTTAACATAAAATGTTTGAGTTTTAAAACCGTGAACATGTTAAATTTTACTAACATGTGAATATTTTATTTTCCATGGCAACTTCTCTCCACTTTGATAGGCTACAACATGAAACATCATCATTCTGCAAGGAATTCTGGATAATTCCCTTCAGTGAAGTCTGCACAGATGCCGAAGATTCATGAGCACCCTTGTGACACACAAGAAATGGGATACCCTAAACCTTGCAGACTTGAGCGGGAATGCACATACAGTATGAAGGGCACAAGACAGCAAGTGTTCATATTGGGACACGGCCCAAGACTGTAAAAAGGCATACACGTGGCCTGTGTAAGATCATGGACTTAATTGTTTCAAAGAGAGCACCCTTAAAAGTGTGACTAACCAGATTCTGTGGACTACAAAAGTTGCTGCAGCTCCAGTCAAAGTTTTGCATCCTTTGAATGTTTTTCTAGCTGGTACCGAGAAGTGCTTTAGGCACTTTTCAAATAACAGTACATTGCCCTGTACCAGCATCTACAACATTTTCCCCCAGGGGAAAATGTTTGTTATCTCAATTGTAAACCAAGTTCTAAGTTATTTCAAGGCATGTTGCATACTGTGTGACACAGGGCTGTGAGACACATGTAATGTACACAGGTTCCATAGGGACCTGATCACCCCAGCTACTGAGTGCACCTCTCAATCAAACATAAACCCCTCAGCCTTGAGCAGAGGACACCCTGCTTGCTTCCTATTTTCTTTTCAAACATTCTTTCTACAGACCAGTGACTGACTATGTTGATCAGTTTACATTTCAACATTACAGAAATATTTTTCAAATAAACCCCAAACTACCCCTTAACACATCTTCTTCAAAAAGGTTCATCCTGAAAGTTTTAGTGGCCTCAACAATGTCCTCAACTCCCAAACCTTCAATGTGAAAATTAAACTGGATAAATGTTGCCAGAGGATTTGTGTGGTAATGTCGGATCCAAAGCTCACATTGTATGTTATCTGAACCGATAAGATCAAACTTTCAAAGTACTTACTTTGCTCTGTGTTATGCATTTTAAAAGCTCATCATAAATCCCCAATTATTATGCAAAATATCTGTAGATTGTACTTGTTAATTGCTGTACATTAAGAGGCTGTATGATTAAGCACATTTCCACATAAAATACAGGCAAGTCTCTAGGAATGATCTTTGACAGCAATTAACTGTTCTGAGAGACTGTTGTGCTACATTTACAATTCCTATGTTAACCTTCCCTCTGCTTTAAAGGCTTTATAAAATCTTAATTAAAAAAAACAGTTACTGATGCACAAAACAAATTTAACAACAGTAACATAGATCTAAGTAAATTATTTTTAACAAATATAAAACCTGCCCCACATGTGTTCCTTTGGATTCAGGTCAGAAGAAAAAACTGGCCAAAGCAGGACGTTGACATTACTTTTCAAAGTCGTGTCGTTGTAATCATAGCACTCTAAAGTCTTGCACTGTCCTACTTGATGATATTTGTAGATCACTGTGCAGAAAAAAAAACATTAACTTTAGGACTTCATCAATTTATTGGTGAATATTAAAGTTGCACATAATTTGCACAAAAATTGTTATTGTGTTAATGGAGAATACTCCATACTTAATCACTTTTCTGCTACTTCATTCATTGACTTGAGCAAGACACCAGTCAGAATAACATTCACCGCAAAATATTTACACCCTTGTTCTTCCACTAAATTTGTCAAGGACAAAAACAGCATTTATCAGTGAATAAAACACTCAATCACTTTCTCTACTGCCATCTTATACCATATATTCCCTGACCCACAGAAGATGGCAGTTTTGTCTCTCAGCTGTCCTCGTTACCCCTGAAAGACAGCCAGTGCTAAACTTAAGTGGGCTGCTTATAAAAGAATATTTCTTTGGAATAGAAGCAGAAGGAATGCAATCTGTCTGCCTAACAGCGATGTAATAACTGTCATTCCCTATTTTGACATATCGGTAGGTTTAAGTTGTATGACACAACATATACGGGCATTCATTCACTATCTTTACCAAAGCTGCTCAACTCACAGAAATGCAGTGCCATTAAGCTGCTCAATTCAGCCAGCCTGAGTATGGTGCCCTGAGTGCTATGTTATAGTAATGGGATTCTCCCAGTTTCTTCTTTTTAAAGGGCAATAGAATTGCTACTTTAATTAGGGTGAAATGAAAGGCCAGCCTTCTATAATACCACATTAGAATGCTCCGTTTGCAAACTGGCTTCGCAATCATGCCCTACGAAGAACACTTTCCAAACTAAATTTCTGCATAGTTTGCAAATCAAACAGATTTATATTGCAGAGCCTACCTTCAGTATTTGATAAGTGATTGCAGTTTCACAGCAGTGACAGCACCATAATTAGGCAGTGCAGTGTCTGCAGGCTCTGCAAGAGTATGCTGTAAACCAGCCAAGCCATGACATCACAGGTGCACGCACAGCTCTTCCCTGATTTGGTCTTTAAACACGGATTATAAACTGCCATGGCATACTGAAAGATACAAGTCATAGGTTTATTCCATGCTGAAGAGAAGAGAGAAAACACAACGGTTCGGGTGTAAGGGCTGAAAGATTACCTTGGGTGTAAGATACTGAAAGATTATACCAATGATATTTTATAACTTCAAAGAGACTACAGCTACTACAGTAACTACAGTAAGTAACTACAGCTTCCACATGGCAGAAATGGAGCAAACCTACCTTTCAAGAGTACATCAAAATTGCACATTTCAGAGAACTTTTGGCAAATGTGTGAGATATCTACAGTATGTTTTTATTAGCATGTCTTTAGGAAATGAATTCCATCTATATATTGAATATCTATTATCCTCTTTCTATTTATAAAACTCATTTATATGCTGCTCCATTTGAGGAGTTTACCATCCAGAGCTTTCAACCAATCTGCACTCTCCCCTGTCTTGACTGGGGAGGGTCTTCTTATTCAGTGTCTTCCATGAATAATACAGGTTGCAGTGAGCTGAACTCAAACATTGTCTGATTCTCATCATTTTTTATGTGTATTATCCATCCATCCATCCATCCATCCATCCATCCATCCATTTTCTAAGAGCTTTATCCAATTCAGGGTGGCAGAGGAGCTGGGGCCTTTTCTGACAAGCAAAAGGCACAAGGCAGGATACACTCTGTCCATCGCAGAGCACACACAGATACAAACATGCACATACTCACATCACATTTGTCCCAGTAGCACATATCTAATAACCTACCAGTATGTTTTGTGACCGTGAGAAGAAACTGGGGCACCTGGGGAAACCCCATGTGAAGCAGGGAGAACATAAGATCTCCATGCAGATGGTACCCCAGCTTTTTCCAAAATGCTACAAAAGCTTAACTACATGAAAACTATAGACTTCTTGTCTTTTCCTATAGGTCGTAAAGTGAGTCAGAAAAATCAAGACGAAGGTCATTCTATTCTTTTATGTATGATAAAGCATAAAAACACAGAGACTACCTTTAAACCTGATAAATGGATCGATTTACAGTCACTCTGAAACACTTTTTCTCTCCTTCTCAACATCCAACGTATCTCCCTTCCCCCACCAACAGCCCCATCCTATCACAAATAGCAAAGCAGCCAAGCTTAGGTTAATCATTCAGAAATAATTAAATTCAATAAAGTGTAACAGATTAAATAAGAAAAAAACAACTCAAATACGTCAGGGTGGCTTCTGTTCTCATTTTCAGCAGAATACAGGGCAGGGGGTAGGACTGGTGGAGTAACATCATCTGCCACCAACAGAGTTACAGGTTTTAATTTATTATAAATTACTTGACATTAAAAACCTTATCCCTGGGGTCTTTCTGTTGGAATTTTTAGTAGAAGAATATTCTACAATAAAATCCCTGATTACAGTCAAACACATACAAGAGCACAATACACCTACATAACAAATTAAAGTGAAAGTTTAGAACAAAAGAAGGGAAAATTATAATATCTTGGGGAAAATGGAAGAAAGAGACAGGAACCTCACTGTATGAACATGAAGAGAAATCAGGTACAGGCTCTTTACTATATTAACACGAAGACCGTTCAGAAACAGGCAGTTTACTGGGTGTGCATGAGGAGAAACCGGAGACAGGCAGTTTACTGGATGCTCCCAACACTGACAGAGATATATTTCCATGATAAACACACATGGCATTGTGCTGTGGGCTTTTCTAATATAGAGTGTCAAGGGACCTTTTTAATGCGATTATCTGGGGAGTGCTTACTCCATTCTAAGATACAGTTCACAGTTTCAAGGAGGGATTTGAATTCAATTAGCTGTGCTCTTCTGCTCCTTTTTACAGTATCCTTTTAGTGTGTCCGGCATAACAAGGTGAAAAAACACCACTGGAAATCAAGTAAGAGAAAGATGGAGGAAAGAAAACATTTAAGCATGATTTAATATTCTGTGGGAATCTGAGACACCAATTGTATTTTTCTTCCTCCGTTTTTTCATACTTTACACAGACCTACAACAGATCCTACCCTGAGCTGTAGCAACACTTATAAAATTATATAAACCACTACATTACAGTTTTATTCTCAGGGATTAAACATTCTCAAGAGTTTATTACTATATTATAATTCAAGTAACAGCACACATCATGACAGACATATTATGGCCTTTTGCCTAACCCATTGCCTGTAGCCATTTTCAGTACAGTACACTACATTGATTTTATCAAATACTGAAAGTTGAAGATGTCAGGCAAATTCAGTAACAGATCTGATTCAACTGGCCCCAACAATAGGACAATCAACAACACCATTAAGTTTTTTTTGCATTTGACATCCAGAAAAAAAAAACATCTAATGAATTACATTTAATAATATAGCAAATGTTCATAAAAGTCAATAATTAAGTAACAACACACAAAGAACCGTTGTTTTTAACAGGTAAAACTCCAACAGGAAATATGTTTTTTTTCCCATTAGTCAGCTACAGTATGTGAAGCTGCTATATTGCTTAAAGCCAAGAGTTTTACTATTGATGTAGGTTCCTTATCGGTAAAATGTCCTTTATGATTGGTTTACACAGCCTTTGGAGTGAGGCTTAATCACTACTTCTAAAAATCCAACATTTTAGCAATTATTTGAAAATGATTGAGCATACTGTACTCGTTATCTGGTCAGAATCTATGTGTTAGTGCTCACTCATTGTGTTACAAAGACAGAAACCCTGTGTGGCACCGTGGACAACACAGGTCTGCAAACCTGGCTGTGAGGCTGGTTTCAGAGCAACATGTACAATTACATTTTCCTTTTCGTTTTAATTCTACTCCTAAACCCAAGGATTTTCATGTTGTCATTTTACCCTGTAACAGAACATTAGAAGGAATGGCATACAGTATCTTACAAAACATTGTTTTATGTTTGTAAAGGTTCTTGTATCACCCATCTTTTTTTGTAAGATAATTTTAAGAACTTTCAAGGGTTGAGATTAAAGCAGAATTAGTGGGAAATGCAAGAATTGACGTAAGACCTTGACATTTTTTAATGTAATCAAACTGGGATACCATTAAGAGAGGTATGTAAAGAAAGTATGTAGAGATTCTAATTCAAAGTCTGAATATGATCAGTAACATGTCAAATTTAGAAACAAAGCAATTACATTAAGTAACAGAATGAAGAAGCACTGTACACCCAGTGTACTAAACTACAGAAGACAGGCAGTAGACAGGAGTATAGTTAACTCTATACAACTTTCTAGCACAGGTTAAGTAAAAAGGTAACAGAAATTATATTTAAATAAAGGGAAAAAAATTAAAAACATACCACAAATCTACGGATGCTCCCCAACAAAGATGAGAATCATCCAGTGACTGTATGTTCTCAGAAAGAAAAGGCCACATTAATCTGAATACTGAGAGCATTACTTTCATTTCTGCTTTTGCTGGAGTTTTGTTTTTTTTAACAACCTTATTTAACACTTAGCTTCACACTTTATCTGACATTTATATTTAATCCATATACCATCTTTTAATCCAACAGCAGCCTTTATTTTCATGTTTGGAAATAAACCATTCTGAGAAGTAGAACTCTAAACTTTGAGCCAGATATACTGTGAATCTCCTTGTTTGTCCAGTGGCTCACTGTCTTATCTTCAAACTCTTTTGACAATGACTAACCAACTATGTACCAGGGATAGAAAAAAACACTTTGACCACACTGTGACATTAATTTGAACAATACATTTTTAAAGTGCATTCGTTCATCTGCTTCAGAATACCATACATTCAAGCAAGTCTGGAGAAGGGTGGACAAGGGTAGGACAAGCCTAGAATTCCATTCTTTCCTTTGCTGCTCAGATATATGGGTAAAAGAAGGAGCCATCTGGAGCTCAAGGTGCTGTCAAACATACAGATCCCAAGCAGATGAGTCAAGCAGAGACAAGCACAGGAGTCAGGGCCAATAAATCACAGGAATTAAAAGAGCAACAACAGCAAAGTTGCTTATGCATGGCCTTAACAGTGAATTACCTTGAGGGAGCTAAGAGTCTTGTCAAAGAGCTTGTTCATTTGTTCATGCCAATAACAATCTTCCTCTCCCTCTGTTGCACAGTTCTGACAAGCTATGTTTGATGTCCACAAGAGCTGTCTTCATAACACTTAATTTCAAAACATTCTATCTCGGCATCTTTGCTGTGATAGTGTCGAAAAAATAGTAAACACATCACCTTTAAAAAAATGTATGATGCATTCTACCATGCATATTTACTTATACGATGTGCTAATTAATCGTAGAAGTGTTAGCATTTTGCCGCAGACTCTGAAGTCCTGGACTGCTGCCGTTGGGAAAGTGCTCTACTTCATACTTCATTATGTAAATATGAAAATATTTTGTGAGGCACTAGAGGAATAATTCAGCTCCTCACAAGTATGTCTATATTTTGGCATGCCTTAGATTTTTCTTAAAGCAGGACAACAGAGAAATTGTGCTTATAAAAATCAATATGTTGTGGTCTCCTCTTTCTTCAATTTTTTACGAACTTCCATTAACCATGCTACATGGAAAACACACATACAGTAAGACAGCTCAGCAATTTCTGTAAAGGTGCATAACCAGCCGGAGAAGCCGTAGCTCTCTACAGCTTCACAAAGAAGCTGTAGCTCTCTGCACATAATTTGTTTTCTGTAATTATGGCAATGGAGACCCAGGCCAGCCTGATTTCACAGCAGAGCATGTCTGGTCTGGCACCTGTGGACAGTGTTAGGGCCAAAGCTTGGCATTACAGTGCAGTACAGGGAGAGATTCATGTGCAAAGATCCAGCCATTATGAATAGGAGTTTCAGCTGATTCTTTGCCTGTGGAGGTTACCGCAGCATGCTGCCATGGCCAACTGGCTCTGTCCTGCCCCTCTGCCCCCCTGTCCTGCCCCCTGCCAAGGCACAAGGGGCACGCCTATACACTTAAAGCACTGCAAGCAGTCCTACCTGTTTAATTACTTATTTATAGTGATCCAGACAACACAACCGAAACCATGGGGATACAGTAAACATTTAGGATAGCTTGCTGGCCAACCATGCCATGCTGACTGTTGTGCAGCTGTGCCCTGTGGCTCCTAAATATTCTTATCACAGGCTGGAGGGGAAGAGGAATATAGCACTAGGCATGATACATGGAGGAAATATTATTTCATTATAAAAAAAAAAGAAAATAAATAAATAACTTGATTCAGCCTTTAGATCTCAGAACTGATTAAAGATAATTCATTTCTTAATTTATATTCTTCCTACATGAATGGAATTCAATTTTATCAATCATCTCTTAGGAATAAATTAAACTCCCTTAGAAATCTATAATAGTGCTCTTTTGAATCTGACTAGTGTAGTAATTTTAGAACAGGAATAGTGAATATTGAAACTTTAAGAACTGTATTTTTCCTTAATCTGTAAAGTTTCCTTTATATGTGTCATTATATTCATATCAGAAATGATACAATTTAACTTAAAACAATCAGAACGTAGTAGCTATAGGGTAGGTGTTTTTTCTTAAATTAAATAATACAGATCAGGACGTTTTTTCATTATAAATGCATTGATGGAACCTCAGAAGGATTAGTACAGAAATTACTGGCCATATAAGAATACAACAGAATATACAGTAGGTATAAAATCTCACATGAACCTTTCAGAATAGTAATTTCTACAGTCCCTGTAGACAGTTAAAATGTTTCACTTTGAGTTTTATAACATAAACAGTTAGTTTTGGTTTTATAAAAAATGCATGACATATTTTGCATTCTGGAAAACACTTTACAAGTCTGACTAAGGTCCCACATACTGTACATGTCTGATTCTCACACAGCTGAAATCTTGCAACAAGGGCTCATACTTGTATGCCCTTCTTAGTCTTGGGTAGATCTTCCATGCAGTGCAGCAAAGGGGCATCATCCCATGGCTGAACCAGAAAAGTACAATCCCAAGGAATCAGGACTTCATTATCTGTTCCTCTTCTTTTTTTTAAAATGAAAGCAAAGAATATCTGGCAATATCAAGCTAAATTGAGCCCATAAAAATAACACTATGGGCTTCAATATCCATAAATTTAAAGACCTGGCAAAGTGGGCAGAGACTCAGGAAAATGGGCAAAGCTTTGTCATCACTTTAAGCTAGCCTTCATGAACCACTGACCTGAAACCTTGACTGGCAAAGCTCATCATAAATCCAATTTCCAAAGCAAAAAAGCAGCAGTACCACTGTTTGTACTTCATAACTGGAGAGAGTTATCAGGCTTTGCAGTCATAAAAGCCTGAGGTTTGTGTTTGGGCAATTAATTACAGACTTACCTTCCAGCTCCTGCAGTTAAAGGCTGAGCTTCATCCAGATTGTTGGGGTTGATGTAAATTAAAACCTCAGCTCACAGTGACATCAACTGCATTCGATTAGAGATGGCAAACAGCAGCGGTAATCAAGGCCATCTCTGTGGGAGCTTCTGCTAGATTGTAATTCTATTCTTGCATGAGAAGGCAGTTCTTCTGAAACCTATGCAAAAGAAATGGTCTCATGGACCCAGTTTAATCTGTCGTGAAATTTTTTATTATTTTATTTAAACTGACTTGCTACAAACTTAGTTTGATATTGGAATATCTTATCATGGATTTTATTAAGTCCCATCACATCAGAGAAAAAAAGACAGTTGAGAACATAATATTTCTTTCAGATTAGTACTAATGTCAAATTAACACTAATATTACAGTAAAAGGAATAAATGCAAAACTCAAAAGGTGCTTGAGTTGTTTTACTTTTCAGAATTCTAACATACTATCCTCCACTAAAAGGTAGCTTAATTATAGACAACCACAGGCTTTTGGACATTTTGAATACTTGCAATGCGTTCCCCAGGAATATCCTCTCAAGCACGTTATCACATCATAGGCACAGAGATAGTGCACCACACTTCATCATCAAGCTGCCATCCACAAAGATGTTAAATAATAAGAAGCCTTTAATAGATCCCTAGGGCTATCTTGTTATCCAATTGCACTGAAGTGTGATGATGTCCATTTGACTACCAGAGCTGCTGACTTGGCATTAAACCAAAGAAAAACCAATAAATTACTTGAGCTTCCCACACGAAAAAGAGAAACATATCTTGGACACAGAGGAAATATTTTGGTCACCAAGGCAAATGATATGTTAATATGTGACTACTACTGATGGTATATCTTTAATGTATTTTAAATGTAAATCGGGTATGCATTCATTAATAATAAATGAGTCAGTAAATCACATTTGTGCTGTAGATCTAGTTGAAAATATTTATATTATAACAAAATGCAAGAATTATGTTACCATATATGTGAGCCATTTTAAAAGAAAAATATTTGTTTTTCCTGTTGACAGTACTAACATAGAAAGGAATGTAACACACAGTTGCCAAACAAATTTCCTGATGTACTCTAAAGCCTCCCACTACAGCTTGAAAAAGAAGATACATTTACTTGCGTGTCGCTTCAAAGAATTGAAGACGATTAATCTACATGCATGGAAACAGTATGTATTGGAATTCCAGATTTAACTCTTTGACTTCATGATTTGACACATACTGTACTGTGAACAATAGTGTTGTAAATAAAGCAACACACAGCAACAACATTTCACCTTTGTTGCTTGTGTAGGTACTGTATCTTCAGCTGGCATGCAAAGTTAGAATTTTCAAAATAATAATGAAGACAAAAAAAGTGTCTCGATCAAAGCAGGCTGACAAATATCCTGCCAGGTTGTAATTATAGACACTGCTGTAAAAATGCCAGCAGAGACTCTCGTGCCATGCATCATGCAGCAAGCACTGCTTCAAAACTAAAGGCAAAGAAAAGTTGTCATTGTCTACAACAGCTGCAGAGTTAATTAAGCTAATATGCTTGAGTGGTAGCAGGATGATTTAGCTGCAGATTGCTGATGATCAGGTTCCTCTGAAGGAAGCGCTAGCAGCCATTGGCAAGACTTATTGCCAGAGTTTAAGTGTGCATTGGACTTGCCTTTCATTGACTAAAACAAGCAAATTGGAATTATTAGAGACACATGTTCTGCAAACACATGATGACACCACAGTTATAACCATGACCAAAGGTCATGGTCATACAATTTCAATTCTAGGTCTATGGAAACTCACAGAATTGTAAAAATCTACAGTATATGGCCATACATGTTGTGTTTGGTGTAGCTGTAAGGTAATATAAATACATATTTAGTTGGCTCCTTTAAGTTTGCTCCCTGATTACAATTTTACTATGATCCTACGCCAGAGAAGTCAATAAAACAAAGATATGCTTGATCTTTGTTGACTGTAAGGAGTGTAATTATTGTTCATTTTTGCAATTTGTTTCCATAGCAAATTGGTATTGAGCCCGGTATTTAATATTTAACTTGATATTTCTAATTTTATCAGTTTAAACCCCAGGTTTGCACTAATATACTGCATGTAGGGGGTGGGTCCTCATTATAAGCAAGTCATCACCTAGCCTTTGCAACAGTCTGACATTACTCCCAAATATTCAATAACCTGTGACTGTTAGGATAGGATGTACCTGGTTCAAAAACTTTTGTAATGCTGAAGGGAGATCATTTAAGCTATTGAAAGATACTACCAGTTTTAGAGTATTAAAGGCTTCTGAAAAGTGGAAACTGATTTCTACAAGCTTTGACACAAAATCCTACTACTGTAACCTCCTCGAAATATATACAAAGAAAGGTACTAGATGTCTGAAATCTATCTCTGCAATTTTCATTTTAAAATTCACATTAGCTTTTCTAGTAGCTCAGGAGAGGATTTGTGGAAATTGTCAGAAAAAAATCTTCTACATTCTAACACTCAGACTTGCTTATTGCTGATATGAGAATGTTGAAGATGGAACCTGACCTTATATGAGTTTTAGCCACCACATTGTCTGTCATTTGTTGAGACTCCCATACAAAAGTACCATGTTAAAAAAACATTATGATATAGTCAAATGAAGCTGGAAAGAAACTGAAAGTACAGTATGAAAAATGACTCAGCTGTTGTCATCTACAGTATACTACAGACTGGATGTAGCCCTGATATAGTATGGTTGCTCAGTAAAAACAGAAATTCATATTTGTAGTGTACAAACAAAGGAATATTAATATTTGCCAAAAAGAAAAAAAAGCGATTAGAGGATCTAATATCTTTAATAAAAAGTGAAAGATTTATACAATTTCAAGAGGATCTGATGTCATGGATAGAAAAGACAAAATGGTTGTCCAGGAAAAGGTCATTCTATCAATCCTAGAATCGAGGTCTCAAGGTCTGGTGGACTCACAAGACTGGAATTAGCAGACTAATGCCAGGGAAAAAGGAAAAAGAACGAATGCAGAAGTTACTTATACAGGCACACTTCACTTTGTGCTTCCTTTAAGTATAACTATGTCAAGACATAACATATTTATTAAATAATCCTTTAGTTAATTAAAAAATTAAATACATAAAATTAGTAAAAAGATTAAGAAAACTTGAATACAAAACACTCACAGTAGAGTTATAAAATATTTTAAAGAAAAAATTATTAAATATTGTAACGTATACGGTGACATCACCGCCCTTCCCTGTGAATAGCAGGTACCACAGCCGCCGGGCTGATGGGAGATTTCCCTTTAGCTCAACTGGTTGGGTCCCTGTTGAGTGACGCCGGAGGCCCGGGTTCAAGTCCCCAGCAGGGGCCAACCTGAGCGGCAGTGGCGAGGGCGCATACCCACATAAACCAGAGAGCACTACAATATATATTTCTATACATAAATATATTCTATAATACAGTATTTCTATTAATGCTCACAAAGCATGCCAAAAACAAAACTTAAAAGCACTGTGCACATGCCAGAAACTTGACTACTTTCCAAGTCAGTCCCCCCTGAACCAATCCACACTTGCATCAGTGACTGCATTGCTTTCAGCAAAGCAGAGCATTTAAACAAATGCTGTCTGGTATGTTAATATTTGCTTCACCATATAGTAATTGTGCCATTTTACATCTTGGTAAAATAATTACTGAAGTGTTTTTAAGTGATAAAATCAAAGTGGCCTAAATGATTCAATGGATTAAGAAAAGTATAAGGAGAAAGAATGCACTTTATAAACCAAATTAAAAATAACAGGATGGAGATAAAGAAAGGGGAGAAAGTAAATTGTTAAAACTTGCTAGGGTGTTTACTGTACCAAGAAAGAAACCAACAAAAAACAATGTAGAGAAAGACAAAGCTCTATGTAAAATAGCATTAGCATAGAGGATACAGAATTATTAGGTATTAGAAGCACTTAAGATTAACAGATCTGGAAAAGAGTATACAGCATACAGTATATAGTATGTAGACAGTACAGTGTGAATCATTTAAAAATGTGACAACACAATCAAGTCATATATAGATCAATACATTTTACTTTTATTATGTATGCAACCAATCTGCAAATTGGTTGCAGATAATACCAAAATATGAAGATTAGTAACCACAGCAGAAGCGGCAAAGGCAATTTAAAATGATTTCAATAGAATTCAAGACTAGGCAAACATCTGATAAACAATTTTTAATGTTGACTAGTGTAGTATTATGCTCAGGTTGGGTGGAGAGAGCTGGGAAGTTAAGAGACATAGAAACTGAGAGATCCACAGAAGGAAGGGAAGGAAAGAAAATGGGGTCAAACTTTAAGGGTTTAACTTTAAGATGGTGGGAGTTGTTCCAGGAGCAGATGGTCGTGAGATATTTGCAGAGATGCAAAAGGAGACCTGCCTATTAAAAGGGAGAAAAGAGATTTGAGCATCATCAGCATACAGTAAACATGCTATATAAGGCCACAGAAAGAGGAGAGAAGACACAGGGAGTTGATATAGAGAGACACGACCCAGTACAGAGCCCTGAGGGATACAAGAGGAGAGAATGTAAGAGGCAGAGAGTGAACCCCATCAGGAGACTTAGTACATGCATTCAGTGAAGTAAGAAACCAGAAATTCTGAGTCCTGCAAGTGTAAGCAGGAAACTGGAGTGGTGAACTGTTTCAAAGGTGGTGGAGAGAATTGTAGATTCACTTACTTACTTAAATACCAATTGAGCCAGATGCACCAATTCGACTCCTCTCATTTGCAACATTATATTCAGATGTTCTTATTTTCAACTATTATTGGCATTTCTTTAAAAAATGATCACTTTGCATTTCCTTTTCTAGAAAACAAATTAGATGAAAAAGCCTATTTAAATAAATATATTTTCATAGTAGTTATCATCATTACACTTAAGATTGAGTGTGAAACACTTGAGAACTCATCCTATTGCTTCAAAAACCAAGGCTGTTAGAGGATGTTTAACCAGGAACCTGGCTGTTATTGCACAATTTTAACACCATTCACATGCCATTCACACTTCCTTTAAACTCATCTTGCCCGTATAAACCATCTTACTGTTGTCTGGCCCCCTGTGACTGCAGCTACTTTGATGTGAATTTTACAGTACAGTACAAATAACAACAGAAGACATAGCTGCCCTGTTAGATCAACAGTTCCTCCAGGACAACAAACCCAATTGCATTTATTAGAAGTTCAGATGTATGACAAAGGAACTGAACTGCACGTTTACTGCAGCTTGCTGCTTTGACTTAGTTATATATTCCTTTTCTTTATTTTGTTTTGCCCAACGGGTGAGTCTTACCAAATATTTTTGCATTCACAATGACATCCATCCAGGAATGAATAAATAAGCAATCACAGGGACTTCAGCCAAAGCCAAACACAGGACTGATATGTTAAGCACTTAACCAATATTTATTTTCCACTTAAACTTTATGGCTTTCCCCTGTGAAATTATTGCTTTTTGATGTGTCAGTGATACAGGCCATTATTTCATCACAGTGCTGAATGGAGTCTTTTAGTCCTTTGACAGAGATGAATCAGCGCCTTTGCAGGTGGTGAATCTTTTCCTGTGCCTGTCCTTTGACCTCACTTCCCTTTTCTTGTTTCATTAATTTCTCTTAGAACCTAAATGAACTTTGTAATTGTTAAGTTCATTAACCTATAACATCCAAAAAGCTTCTTCTGATATCACAGAGGAGCACATCACATAAAGATCCCTGAAAAATTAAGGAAGGAAAATGAAGACTTCTTCAAAAGGTTTTGTCCAGCAAGACACCTCCAATTCATCACTGAAGGGCACATGGAACTATGATCAGCTCACTATGAAAGCATAATGGGTATCATCCCATCAGGGCAACTGCTTAATTGTGCATCTGAGTGTAAACGTGGCATATTCTGTGGAAGCTGGCAAATATTTATATGGCTGAGCAATATATTGTACGCTAAGATCATTGAACTGAAGAGAAAGGCCGTCTGTCTCTTTTCATTTCAATTGGTCTACAGTCATAAACCATGCTGCATACATATTACTGTTTAGCCATACGTTAAACATGACTAGGAGTCTTAAAGTATAGACATTAATATCACATATTTTATCTGTGAGGTGTATTTCACATATACTGTATATAGTACAGCAAGGAAAAAAAGTGTACTTTGTAAAATTAGAACTATTGCTTATAAGCTTGTTGCTTATGTTTCTCAAATTTCAGAGTTCAAAATCAAATTGTAATGTTCTATTCAGAGAGAAAATCACCTTACTGATTTGTTTCTATATACTGTAAGTCAGACACTATTATCAGAGACTGCTATTCATGTATCATAAGGTCAGCTGAATAGATTTACTTATTTTTTGTGTTGGGAAAATACTAAATATAAACGCCCACAAATTGAACTTTCAGCATTTCTTTTAATACTGGTTTAAAGAGCAAAATTGAATAAATTGAATAACTTTATTCTGAGTATAATGTATCCTTTATTAATAAGGTTACAAATATCTCTCTTTGTCCTTCAGATTACCAAAGGGCATCATATGTAAATGCATTCTGTAGAAATGTAATTCAAGATACCCTACCAGGGAATGCTATTCAATTAAACCTCAATAAAATGCTTCTGGCTGGGAAATGGGGTCTAATATGAAGGAACTAATATGCAGGTCAACTCAGACACTCCTAGATTTAATTCCCGGAGATAAAGCCAGCTTGTGAAATAAATGTTATTGCCTAATCAAGAAATTTTTCACTAAGATTTGCGTGTCAGATCTCCCAATACACATGGCCATATAACCCATAGAATCCCCATCTAAAGAATGAATATAATTGATCTGGTCAAAGGTTAGTGTGAAATGCATCCTCATAAAGGGAAAATATGCTACGACTGAGTGGTTCTTCATTTTCAGCACATTCACTGGCATCACCGTTGAAGCTGAATAAAAAGCCGCTTCTCAAAAAAATAGATAGAATCAGAAATAAAGGGAAGCTGAGTACTGACACAATGGATTGAAAATATGTAATAAAATCTCTCAACAATAAATTATTCATTTTTCCTAGTTACAGACTACAGCACCTAACACACATGCATTCACTTTGTTCAAAGATTTATTACGTAACATTTTCTAAATAAGGAACAAGTGGAGGTCCCACACTAACATTTTCAGAATAGGTTTTAAATTTAAAAAGTTAAAAAAACAAATTTCTTAAAAGCTTAAAATTAAAAACATATATATGCACAAAGAACAATGTGCAATACTTTACATGAAACAACAGCACAGTATTTTCATTACTTCTGTGTTTTTATAAATAACTGATTCACTGAATACACTGAATTTTTATTGAAAAAAAACTCTTTGAAAATGTCACACGTTTATAATAACTTGCCTTACTATTGTGAGGCTATTTAAAAATTAGCACGTGAATGTAAATCCCAGGGACACATCACACAGCCACTTCCAGCTAAAGGCTCTCCTGTTAACAGAGCACATCCTACAGGAGTCAGGGCCACTTCGCTGGCCTTCTCTGCGAGAAATCAGATCACTCAACCATTGACTTCAAACTCTGTCATAAAACATGTAGAATACTAAAAGACACTTTGTAAAACAATTCTTTGAGCAAACAGGCTTGGCAGAGGAGAAAAACGAGTAAGTATTCGCTGGGGTTAATGAGCCTGACAACCTCCTACTCAATGCCAATGGCATGAATAAATGTAAGCTTGCCTCTTTAAGTACAGCAAGCTTTAAGAACACTGTGGACATGTAGTAAAAGCACAATAGTCTGTTGGCAAAAAAAAAAATCATCTTGAATTTCCACTGCACTAAATAAATGTTTCTGAAATTTCACATTTTTGGAGGTTTTGGTATTTAAAGCTTGATCTTATTATTTTTTATTAAAATACTTCTGACACATTTAGTTCAGACACTGTGTGTAAAACTGCGAACATGTGTAATAACAGCAAAGAAAAAAAACGTCAAGTAAGGAATAATTGAGACTGGATAATAACAGGTTAAACCCAGTAAACGCATTCTCCTGTGGCTTACTAGGAATTCTGGAAAGAATCAATAGAGGAGCAGATGACCTGCACACAGATTTAAGTGGTCTGAATCGTACATGCTCAAAGCTTGGCTTGAAGGTGTTGAGAATGTCAGAAAGGTTATTATTGAATTGTCAAGAGTGAAACTTCAAAGAGATTTCATAGATTCTGATCTGAAGGAAAGATGTAGTCTATGAGAACGGAGAGAGAAGAGCTCACAAAAGAGAAGTGGAGGAGCCTGTAGAAGTGGAGTGAGAGGAAGAGAAATGTATCTCAAAAGGCAAAGAAACTGTACGCAAAGAATTCATAGGATTTTGATTCCTAGCAACCAGAAGGTTGAGCAGATGAGTAATGGCTGGATTAATGCAGCCCATCAGACTTGACATTCTGAAGGTGCAATATCCAGATCTAGCAGAGAGCAAAGTCAATTTGGAAGGTAAAAGCAGCAGCACAGCAGCATCATACACAATGTCTCAGCCTAGAATGTAGAAAAGCATGAAATAGACATTTCAAAGTTTCCACTTCAAAAGTTGCTTTGGTTTTATCTTAATATTCATCTTAGCATAGTTTTAAAGATTTATTTTATTTGCTCCTCTGATGTGTTTTTTTTCCTGTTTTTCATCCTAATAAGAACAGATACCTAACTCTATGTCATGAATTGCAGATCATATCTTCTTAAGAACTGTCAAATGACATCCACAAAATGTCATAGAATAGCTTAGTTTATAGATGAGGATGTTACTTGCATTTACTTATATTACTAGACAAACAGTTAAATCGAACCATCATCTGCTTTTTAGTAATTAAGAAATATTCACAGTTTTTGCTGTCAGTGTACTGACTGACTTTGGACATTCCTCACTGTATGGAGTGACCTTAAGTTTTTTTTTTAATGAAGATCAGTATAAAATTATATGGAAAAAAAGCTTCAAAGATGGAATTAAGACAGTTTTTGCAATATAGATTTAACTCTATATACTTTAATTCAATGGATATTTCCTGATTTTACATCAATATTTATTGGACAAAATGAGAAAAGGCTAAGCAAGATGATGATTTCACATAAAACATTGACTTTTTTTCTTATATTAAACCTGAATCAGAATCCCAGACTTAAGGCATCGCCTGTTGCCAGTGCACTGTTTCTATGAAATGAGAGTAACTGATACATACCGTACTTGGAACATGAAAGCCAGGAGGGTGCAATGAACACTATGTGCCCTGATACTACTTTGTTAACAATACTCAAACGTACAGTTTTACCCAAAAAGTCTGACGGTAACTAGAGATGGGCTCCAGTTTAGAGTTGTTGGCTTATGCCAGGTCCTTGGCAGGGCTCTTTGAATTTTACTAGCCCTCATCAATTGAACTTCTCCTGCTTTATTGGTAACCCAATACTGCATATTAACAATTTTGAACACAAGTATTGATTGATGCTGGCAACATTGATCCAAGTCCATCACCCTGTATGCTTGGCCTATGAATCAATACAGGGTTATTAAAGCAGTCTCACTCTCTGCTACCAGAAGCTACCCACATCATCACAAAGAAGCAATGGATATTAAAAATGAAATGAAATGACTGACGCAAGCTAAAATAATGTACTTGTAGTTTGGACATGTGTAACAATATGTATTTTAGGCTTTTCATAAAAAGGCAGGAACCAATTAGGTAGATCCTTGATTTAAAACGTTATGACCTCTTCAGACAGGTTTCTTCTTCTTATGAATAGTAGTTCATATATGCTAGATTTCTGTTAAAAAAATAAAAATCAGACTTTTCTTTTTATTTCTTTCAAAATTATTTTTATAAAATAAAAAAACATCAACTCCATGGGGATTGAAAAGGACTGTAAAGCAAATGGCAACATGAAAATCATCTTTACTAAAACACATTAAAACGATATAATCCAGGATATTCAGCTGTATCTCACTTTCTCATTGTGCTTGCATAACAAATCTCAAGCTACAGGACTGTACACAAGACAGCATTATTCAGCTATCCGACAACTTAAGTCATGTAGAGTTTCGCTAGATGGAGGAAGTGCAGAAAACGTCTCTCCTCCACACAGATAGGAATGTCAAAATTGCTATACTCCATGCCACATCCTTCATTAAGGTAATGCAGATGACTAAGTGATCAAATAATTGAAATAACCTTTTCAGCATTTTCCCCCCAAATTAAATTTTCTCATCTTACATTAATTAAATGAAAATTTGCATGATCTGAGAAATTACACACAGGGCAATCAGTACAATCATAGCAGCTGTTCTGAAACTGAGGAGCGAAATTCTTCTTAATCAAACTTATCTAACCCTCCCACAAGCCTCAGTTCAAACTGTGCAAAAAGCTTGTGCAGGACCATTTGTATGTGTGCTATTTAATGGGTGTGTCTCCATATCTATATTTATCCTAATAAATGTGTTTGTCTTTCATTGTGTGCTTGTATTTTTATGCTTTTGTGTTACAGTGTGCACTCATGTACCATATGCACATGGACATTGTGTATGCCTCTCAGCTACTTGCATGGTTGAGAACATGTATACAGGGAGGGTTATACATGCCATTCTGGACTATTGCTCTGCTGTGAACAAATACAGAGATTCCAGCTCCTCTAATACTTCAAATCCAATGGTTTTGAGACACAGAAATTCATCATGTCAGGAGCTCAAAACTGCAACTCTAATTAAATGAGGATGCAGAAGAAGAGGAAATATGCCATGTGACTGGCACAGAAGAGAGAGCTTGCTGCTGGAGAGAAAATGCTGAGAAAGCCCCCACCTCTTGCAAAGTGATTGTGTTCAGCTGAACTGCATAGGTTTCCAGAAGCTCATAATTCACATGAACAAGACAGATCATTTGCTTTAGAATAGCCATTTAGACAATGAGAGTAATAAACAGTAAAGATTGAAGCCTGGGTTCTTGGTCTGAGTGGAATATGGCTGGCTCCAGCACATCTCACCCCTGAGCTACAGGGCAACTATTGTAAAAATCGGCAATGACATTTTTCACTTTAACTGTGCATTGTCACGGTAAAGCATGTCACTCACTTCCTCCTCTTTCTTTCCCCCCCAGTGATTCATTTAATTAGTGTGCATAAAGATGCTTGTCTCAGCCTTACCACACTTTCTTCATTTGCCCCATGCATGCTACATTTCTCAAAGCTCTCCAGATCTACAATATGCCAGAGGAAAAGCAGTCCACAACACAGAACCAGCCAATCTGAAAATGAGCAACTCCTACAGTACCCCTCAGAAAGTGGGAGAGTGTTAGTATTCCCACAGCTTAGACATAGTCAAAGTGTCGTACTTTCTGCATGACTGTCTGCGTCAAACTCTGAGTGACGCCCAAGAACAAAAACCATGTGCAGATATTTGACCCTATACTTCTTGTTTTCCCGGTAGAGATGTCAAATTATTAAGGCAAATTTTCTATCTAGTGGAAAACCTAACAGATGAAAAAAGAAACACTCTAGCTCTACAAGAGGGATTTACAGTAGTCATATTTTTATTTCAATATTTATTTATAGAATTCATATACATATTTAGTGTCTTCTTGACAGAATCTGCAATACTTGTGGGGAAAAAAACTGAATGTAAACATTTCTCCTGACAATGCGACAGCTGGTGACCTCTTGAAATTCAGGACATGCCTTTGTGTGTTTAGAGATTTTACATCTTCATTTATCATTCAGTGAATATGCAGCAATGAACAAAATGAAATGGATTTGCAAAAAATATAGATCTGTTTTTCTGTCTTCAGCTGCATATCAATTAGGATTTTCCTGGGATATTTATTTACAAAGATCTTACTGGCATAGTAATCAGAAATTGACATTAACAGGGATTCGCACACAAGAACATTTTCTAACATCCACCTTTAGACCATTGCTTCTATTTCAGTCAATACTAATAAAGCATACTGGGATAGAACCCAGTGAGAGATTCTATAAATTCAGTCACATTAATTTTCTAAACTAGCAGAAGGATCATCAGTAAACGTCAGGAACTGATTACATAGACAATTTTCCCACATGTTAAAGCGGGTAACAAATTATCAGATTATGCATGATTCATGAAGCACAAAAAAATAGCTTCAAACAGTATAAAAACTGAATTATAACTTAATGGGACAAACCTAAGTTATTGAAGCAGAAGAACTTTACTATTGTTTGGCACTATCTTGCAACAAATTTTCAAAACCTGTTCTGCCTGAATGAACTGTTACAAAATGCAAAAAAAAATAGCAAATGTTAAAAAAGTCTCAGCCAACAAAAAATAATAAATAAGACTCAGGTTCAGGCAAAATAATTGCTCTATCTTCACTGGAACCCAACAAGGGAAAATGTCTGAGAACTACAACAGAACATGTATGCAATAACTAAACTGCAGGAAATATAATTAAGGAGTGTAATTAAGAAATCAAAATTGAAACTTACTGTAGATAGCTAGGGAAGAAAGAAATTTAAAAACGTGTCCTTCCCCTGGGCTTGAGGTTTTAACTGTAAAGCCAGGAGATCTTTACCAATGGGAATATTACAGTTTGGTGTGAAGTTTGAGCGATAGCCAAGAAAACACCTCGTGATTACACTGTACTTGCAGAATTCTTTTAATTAATTTGATAATGAAAAGGTCAAAGTTTTACTTGCTTTATTGTTAGAGTAATAGGAGAATGAAAACTAGTAAAATTCTTATTCTTCTTGACATTAAATGATAGTGTTACTAGCTGGGACTTTGACACTAATTGTTACCAACTAGCACAGAGAGCAAAACATGAGGAGTAAACAAATTAAATAAGGATAACATTTCAATGATAAAATCAGGTCCTGACAGCAACTTGCCTTGCTAGCATATTGTTAAAAATATTATGCACTTTGTACTATAAACAAAAACCAAGCGGTAAGACGTTCTCAGCACAGTGAAGTACTGTAGTAATAAAGAAAGCAGCAAACCTAAAAGATTAACAAATATTTATGTACAGGTATTAGCAGAAACATTTAAACAACAATGATAACTACTATTACACAATTGTTTACAGGGGTCTGTGGGAACCTTTCATAGAACTAGACGACAGATCTCAACCCCTCAAATGATGCCTAAACACAGAAATGAAAAGGGAATACTTGTGTCTTTAAAAATCAAAGATAGGACAAAATCACTCCATAAGTGGAACTCTTCCTGCAATTCCAAATAGTGTACCAAAATTCAAGTTGGGTACAACAAATGGAAATAAATACTGTAATCCCACTATAAGACAATAGCTCCTACTGTTTGTCTTAAGATCAGTTTCTCTAGCACTTAAATAACCTGTAGAATGTAGTATTCTGGGCTACCAATGGTGAAACTCACAGTGCAGTTTTTTTTTTCTTCTAGAGTATTTAAGAGCTAGGTTTTTGTTCTTCCTTTCTCATTCCCTCTAAAGGGTATGTGGAGTCTAATTTATAATGTGTTGGGGTCCTATTCCAAAAGGATGCTAATCTCCTAAGAATGGTATGGTTATTTTTTTAAACCTACTTGGCCATTGTGACCAACATTCCAAAGAATGCACACTGTATAAGAAATACTGAGAGATGAGCTCTTAATACCCCATTGCACACAACTCTATACATATTTATATGTGTACTCACATTCTATTCTACTTAAATTTATTTGGTATACTTAGATAAACAATTTACAACAATTCACATTTGGGAAAAGAGTTCATGTCAGTCATAGGTCAGTACTGAATGATAGAGACACCAAATTGGCTGGCCAGTCCCCTCCATTGATTCCAATCAGCCAAAGACAATTAGTGAAGGGGTTAATAGCTGTGGGCTTTAACAACAAACTTGTTTCATATTAGCTTCAGTGTGGCACCACTGTCAAAACAAGAAAATTAATTAAATGACCTATACAGTCTATTAGACAAGACAAAGAATGGCACTGGCTGTAATGAGCTGAAACATGCCATCAATTTGCCTTCAAAATCAGACAATTATAGAGTTCTGGGCCTACTGAACGGACTGAAAGAAATTCATTGGAATGAGGTGGAACACGACATTGATTTCTGTCAAACAGGGACTATTAGTTCCACTTGACAGGCTACAGTATGTACAGGTGCTGGGAGAAGACACAGACAGTAGGTGAAAGCTATTCTTGGTAAATAGGGAGAGTGGGAGACAGGAATATGACAAACTGCATTTACACTGGGACAATTATTCCAGAAGCAGAGGACAAGAGGTTAGATTCCGATCAAGCACTACCACACACATAACAGAATCCTAATCCTTATCCTCTCAAAGGCTCAGACTGAATTCTGGAGTGAGTGGATTCCTGTATACTCATGCTAGTATAAATATTCTGTGCATGTATTCTGGAAAGATGAAGAAAATACACAGCGAATATTACACGTCAACCATCAACATTATTATAGTCTTCCAATTGTCTTTCACAACTGCAGCCTTTGAAGGTGATGGTACTCAATTATGTCATCAAAGCTATAATATGAATGTATTTTTTACAAATAACGCATGGGTGTAGTCTGCTGCAGCAAGAAAAAATACCCCATGTCTTTACAAACGCGTGAATGCACCAATTTGGAATAGACGATTCTCAGAATCCTAATGGAATGCTACTACAGTTACTCGTGCAGGAGTGCAGAAGCCTAAGGCATAACACACTCCTGTGTGCAGGATTAGAAGTAATGTTCACAAGTTGTATATTGTGCTATTGACATAAAGTGCATTGAAATTACGCATCTTGAAAGCAAATGCTGGTGAATAATCATACTTGTGCAACCAATTCAGCAACCTGTGGAAATGTTGTATCATCTAGGTTTTTACTCAGAACCAGAATTGTTATGTTTGCTTGCTTCAGGGGTGTATCATTTTTAAGTATTTTCAAACAGAATTAACTGTGACTTTTTGGCAAGTCACTTAATTTGTCTTCCCCCAAGACATGAACACCTTTCCTTCTTCTCTCAAGAAATATATACAGTAAAAAAACATGCTTTACATGTTTCCACTAACCTGTAAGTTGAAGACCAAACACACACAGGACAGGGCTGCCCAAACTCTGTCTTTTTTTACTTGTTACCCAATTATTAAGCCTTCTTATTACTCTTTGATTGTGTGCTATAATTATATTGGGGGTACTCAAACATTTTCTCACCACTATTCTGTGTTAGGATGGAAATGAAGATATACATTTCAGTTAATACTATTCCTTGATCTCTCCACTTCATAGAATCAGGATAAAGTTTTCACAATACACAAGTTTTTAAAAGAAAAGATCAAAAACTTTCCCCCATTATGTTTCTTTTTTGTGATTTTAAGTTCTTGGTTTTGGAAATCCATATCTAATACTGTATAAATTGACAAAGTCTGAGGAAATTAGAAAAATAAAGCATTTTTGTCACATTAATGACACAATTGTAGTCCCCCTTAAGGGCGCTCCAGCTCGTTCACTTTTTAGTTGATTTTGTGCACCTGCTCCCTGTTCCTGCCTCCCTACAAAAGCCAGACGCTCACTCTGTTCCGGGCTCTGCATTGGTTTCCTGTACCAGCCGAGTCTGGGACCTGGAGTGCCTGGTCCCGTCCCCCTTCCCCCCCGACCCTTTGCCGGATCTCGCTCTGGTTTTTAACTTTGTCATGTCTGTCTACTACCCCTTGCGGGATCCCGCTCCGGCTTTTAACTTTGTCTTGTTCGTCTTGGATTGATCACCCGGCTCTGTACATTTGCCTCACCACAGATTTCCCTTTGGACTCCCTTTTGGACTGTTCGCTCTGGACCACGCCCCCCTCCTGTTCATCTACCAGCCCTGTTCCTCATCTCCTCCCTGTGTGTGTTCACTCCCTTCCAAATTGCGTCGTCTGCATAGGGTCCTGAAAGACGCTTCGTAACAATAGCTCTGTTAATCAGTGGGTTGGTAATTCATAGAAATTGACAGACCCAGGTATTTGATTTATGACATTCGTTTATGTCCAGAAAACAACGTGTAGTGGAGATACATTAACAGTGAATTTTAGAGATGGTTGGAAATTGGTGAAGAGATGCAGGAATTGCTTGTAGTTGGTTGTCTGAGCAGGTGACAGTGCTGACATAGTCATCAATGCACTTCTTGTAAAGGTCATGGACAAAGCCGGTGTAGGAGAAGCAGCATTCTTCTACCCATCTGCCAAAGATGTTCACATAATTTGATCCCATCCTGGTACCCATGACCAGTCCTCTGATCTGGTGGTGGAAAAGGTTATTGAAAGAAAATGTATTTGGGGTAGGGGAATGATGCACTGCACATTTGTTAACCGTGTGCTTGAGTACTGTGAGACTGTCATTGTGGGGAAGGTCAGTAAAAAAGGGTGTGATGTGCATAGTGAAATTAAAACATTCCAGAACATGATAATTAAGAGCTGTGAAACAGTTCAAGAATGTTTTTTTATATTTCTTCTGGTAACAAAGAATGTGGTGTGGTGAAGTTCAATCATAGTTAATTCTGCTTGAGCCTGCTAGTTCACAAAGTCTAAATATAATGATCTTCCAGAGAGCCTGTTGGAAGTATCTTTATTTGAAAATATAACTAAACAGTTATAGTTCATCTTATAGCCAGTAAGAGAGAGAAAAGGAAATGGGAAGATGAGTGAATAATGATGGATACTTTCATTTTGCAAACTGATGCTGTTGTTAATGATCGAGTAAGGTCTCTCAAGTGTTGTATCACCTAGTTTTGTAATAATGCATATTACCATTTTTAATCCTCTGTAATTTTCTGATGATGTACAGTATCATACATAATATATGCAGTTGCATTATGAACTGCAGGTTCCAATCTATGAGCTGTACAATGTTAGAAATGTTAATGTACTCTTCTACAATATTTTTTAACGTTTTATGCAGTGATCTATACTTTTTTTGTTCTGATATTCCCTCTTAAATTAATCTATAATCTGAATAATTCTCACCAGTTGCAAAGACCAATCCAGTATGATCAAGCACAAATAAATCCCTGCGTATGACTAGTACAAGCCCTGAGTGAGGTCCTGTTTAACAGAATGATAAATGGTACAGCAAAAGAACATGACCGAATGTCTTTGCACTGCTTCCTTTGATTCATACTGTTCATTTCTGCTGAACCCCTGGAATTCCTGCAACAAACATCCATTCCACCATTTTCAGAAAGGCACCTGTGATTGTTAAGATTCACAAAACCCCTGTGGGACTACAGTGTGGACGTGATGGCAGACCATTGCAGGGTTCACACACAAACTGGGACAATTTAGAGACACCAGTTAAACTAGTCAGCATGTCACTGAGAGGTGGGAGGAAACCAGTGTACCTGTGCAAACCCACATGGCCATAGAGATAAGCAGGACCAAACCCATGTCCCAAGAGCTCTGAGGTACAGTAGTAGTGCTAACTACAATTTTACTGTACCACTCTTCTTGCAGCAAACACAATGACAAATAAACTTTATATGGGTAAAAGAAGAACATCAAGCCAGACATCCTGATCAGACAGCATAGATTAAAGTTCAGATTGAGATTCACAGAAGAAAGGTTTGCACCAAATAACATGGAAAGAATCAATGCTCTTTGACTTGATATTTTGCTGAACATTGCACAAATTATCACTTTGATCATCTAGTTTGCAGACCATTTAAAACTCAGGGCCCCACAGAGAGAATAATTGGAACTGAATGAATTTACCATACTGATACAGCAGCCAGTATTTAGAGTTTGCAGATCATTTTCAAATGAAACAATGTAAAAAACAATGTAATTCTTTGTCTACAACTTATATTAGGCAAAAAACTCAGAAAATATAGATGAATCAATTACAAAACCTAGTACCCATACCCAAAATAGTTGTTACTATAATACCAGTACAGCTCTCATATCCATTCTGTACAGTCTAGTATTGCGGTTCTTGTCAAAAACTCTCATTGCATTCAGAGCAATTCTATGTAAACAGCAGGAGTAAATTTAATTGCCCAAGGGACTTTGACAAAGTATTTGCCAAACTGTTCTTTATGAATGTGCAGTCCAGGACATACATTACATACTTCTTAAAAGACTATGCTATGACTAAAAAAATGCTCAATTAAATTGAATTAAGTAAACAGTTAATGAGAAAAGTAAAACAGATACAGTATCATTAATGTAGGTATCCCTCAGAAAACAATGGAGAATTTTTGACAAATGTCCACCAATATTTGTTGCACGTTGTTTGCAAAAAACACACCTCCACATTCCAGAACTCCTGTACCCTTTGGCAGTCTTGGTGTAAACACTGCAGTGATAGCACTGACTGAGAATCACATGGCACTGGCCACTCCAACATACCCGGAGTGTGTTATGAGCCATGAGGGACTGCCAGCAGCATTATCTGGGGCCATTTATGGTGTGTTTACTATTTCATGACACACGACATCAGCGATTTATGACATATTAATGAAAATCCCAGTGTGATAAGAGAAAACACAAAGCAATACCTATTTTCAGGGTATTAGAGCATTATGAAGCATTTCCTTAATCTGCTTACTTTCTACAGGGATAGGACACCAGACATAGCCAAACAGAATGCTGTCCAGAGCTCTCATTAAGGAGTCATTAGCTAGAACAACTAGAGTGAAAATTGGCAGCCATTTTACATTTCAATATTTGCAATAAAAAATATAATTATAGGTGTATGCTAAGATGCCATGAGCTTTCTACTGCAATTGCAATTTAATTTATTGTTAAAACGGGGAATCAGAAAAGTCCATGAGTACAGACCATTATTATAGGGGTAATAAAGTAATATATTTCAAAACAAATAGATATTTACAGAGTAGGAAAGGACATATTGTACAACCTTCTCTCAGCTAGCCAAACACAGCAGAAGGGACAAAAAGCAGAACAGACAAAAAGTCATGAATTTAAAAAAGCAGAGTGACATTCTGAAGATGGTTCAACAATAAATTACTTGAGGGCAACAAGAATGAAAGGATTGAAATAAAACACATTAATGATTGACAGTTTAAATGAAACATAAACACATTTCTGAGCAAAGCTACGATGCACAAAGACTGATGATTTACCTACAGTATGAAAGCAATAGAATTTTAAAACCATAATTTTGAAAATAACATGCTGAGTGGTCAAAGATGGATATTAAGCAGCTACATTTCAAAGAAAACACAACTGTGTTCCAGACTGCAAACAAAATGTATTTTTGCAGTGCTATTTTTATGACAGGAATTGCTCTTATTTGAATATGAGTCCTGCTATTTCCAGCAGATTATAGAGTATACACTGTATGGTGAAAACAGTTCAGATAGTTGCACATATGGTCAGAGCTCTGGGACTTCCTCCAGACAGGCAATAAACAAGGCTTCTATCAAAAGCATACAAAAAAACATTCAGAACATTTTAGTTATTAGAATATTGATTTCTAATGTTAAATAAAAATGCATTGCCATAGACAGATAAGGGTCTCCCCAACGTGAGATGGGATTTTGCCAGGTCGTCATGTGGAATAACATCAAAGCTGGTGGTTTTTTTTGTCCTTTTCAGTTTCAGAGATTTTCTCCTTTCAGCATCTGAAAACTGTCAAAAGCTGTCAAAGGCTGCAAAATGTACTCAACAGGTACATTTCAATACAGTTGACAATGAGCAACTTTAAAACAAGGAGGAGATAACAAAGATCTGCCACAGTCTGAGCAGTTGTCATACCAACCAGCTGTAGTTTCACCACAGAGACATGAGCTAGCTTTCTCTCTGAGCAGCCTCTAGGAGGGAAATGCATTAACCTGCACATTAAGCACGCTTCATACACAGGTATTTACACACCACTTGTATGTTGATCATGGAAAAGAATATAGGAACCTCACTTTAACATTTCAACTATCTCATTGCAGAATGAGGTAGTTAATATATTATTTTCAGAGGGTTATCGCGAAGGATCGAAATTACTTTTCTTACCTATAGTAGGTTGTTCAAGTTCAAGTTTATTGTCATTATACTCATATACAGGTATATGGTATAACGAAATGCTATTTAGCTAGCTCTCAGATGATACATACTACAAAAAAAAACAACAATACAATTGTATAATAAAAGAAAGACAGAGACAACAGGCAGTGTGCAAAAAACAACAAAAGGCAATGTGCAAAACAACAAAAAGGTAACAGGTAATGTGCAAAAACAACATCAGATGTGCAAAAACATGCATCAACAGAATGAAATAAAAGGATAGAAATTATGGGGAGTGAGCTTTTTGACATGTTAGGTAGAGGTAGATTTCAATGTGTGAGTTTTTGGTAAGAAAGAAGGCACTGTGAGGTTCAGATCATAAGTGAGAGGTGAGGTGAGAGTGAGAGAGGCTGGGAGTTTAATAGTTTGATAGTGCGGGGGTAAAAACAACCATTACCTCTGATAAATGTGTTAGCATGAAGTCTTTATACTAGGAGTTTTAAACTTTACATGTACCCAATTAAGTGTCTGGAAGAAGTCATTATTGGTCTTTTTGTTTTCGCTTTTCTTCCATGAAATAAGTCCCTCCTCTCTCCTCACAACAACTCTCGGCAGCAGACGGATTCTTCGTGTGGAGAGGAAAAACACAAAAAAAAGTTTCTTTTTCTTTCTTCTTCGAGCCTGAAAGGTTGCTAAGGGAATGGTATTGCTGAGAATGAGAACACAAGGGAAGCCCCCGCTGTGCTGTTTAATACAGCCCAGTAGAGATCTTTAAATTAAAGACTCAATCCATTCTCCCTCTCTCTCTCAGTTTTTATCCTCTACCTCCACCTCATCTTTTCAACATGTTGTTCCATTACTAATGTTTCATTCCCACTGTTGTGTTGCAGGTAAGCATACTCATCATTATAGAACTGTTTTTTTCTTTGTATTTCATTACACCCACTGCTGTTCAGAAAGTTGCCATTTTACTATGTGTTGCCTAATATGCCTCTTGCTAGAATGGCTCTGTCCCCCTAACAGGTATAATTTTAATCATTTGTGTTGCATCAAGAGGCTTTCCAAGACATTTCATAGCAGTTAAGAAAGAGCAGCTCTAAACTAGGTGGGAGCTCAAACTCTAAAACAGGGTTATAATGAAAGTAAAGAAAGAGAAAATACAGAAAATGAAATCAAACAGTCAGCTCTGCTGTATATCAATCATGCTAGACAAACAGGAGTAGTAATTGAGGTTGTTTTACATACAAGGTAATAAGCAAGTTATCCCAGTATAGCCTCCACTCACTGCTTTGTACTAGAAGCTCAAGCACTTAATAAGGACTCTTGAGAAAAAAGGAATTAACACCCCGTGACATCTTGCCACCTATTTATCATCACAGGACCTTTTAACCGACTATTAGCTTTTTACTATTTGGGTCAGAGCATTCCTCATGACCAGCAATATTATCCTTTCCAGTGTTGTTGCATTTCCTTAAATACTCTGCAAAGATTTAAGTCATTTTCTGCAATCACAAAAAAGTAAATGCCTTGTATTATACCTTAAAAAACCCTTCACAGGTTTAACTCATACAGGTATATTGAAGTGGTCTAATATTACAATAAATAGATTAAATCCTTAACTCTTGGTATGGTATCAAATATGGTAAGTAAAGGTATCATTGTTTAATTGCATCTGATTCAAGTGACAAGAAGTCAATAATAATTATAATTAATCATAATTGCTTACACTTATATAGCACTTTTCTGGACACTCCACTCAAAGTGCTTTACATGTAATAGAGAGTCCCCTCCACCACCACCAATGTGCAGCATCCACCTGGATGATGCGACAGCAGCCATAGTGCGCCAGAACGCTCACCACACATCAGCTATCAGTGGGGAGGAGAGCAGAGTAATGAAACCAATACAGAGATGGGAATTATTAGGAGGCCATGATTGGTAAGGGCAAATGGGATATTTGGCCAGAACGCTGGAGTTACACCCCTACTCTATTCGAGAAATGCCCTGGGATTCAGGATGTTTTTTTTTTCTTTTTACTTATCAAATTCACAGCACGTATGGGCAATGTCTTGTGGTAGAAGGCTTAGGGACATTATGATAGCGAACTCAGATGTTGAATATTTAATGAGTAGCATTTTCTTAGAAATGTGCTCCTTTAATTGCTAATTCTTTTGAAAAGGAAAAAAATAATACATTTTCATGAGGTTCCAGATTACTAATCTGTGATTTATTTTACATATGCCAAATGTGGCATGTGGTCTTAACTGACTAGAACTTCAGAAATGAATCATTTGCTTTAAATTAAAATTTTACATGTGTCAGAGGATCTTTTATTGTGCTACCTTTTTTATTTCTGCTCTATTATAATTCATAAGATTTTTTGTAGGTGATAGCTAAAACTCATATATACAGCTGCTTTAGTGATCTATATTTCTAATTCAATATGAACTATGGTGAGTGTAGTAATAATATCCGAACAAACTTTATTTATCAAACTCACAACAATACAATATTCCTTACTAGTACTTAAGAACTGGATACATTTTTCATGCCAAGATCAGGTCCAGTACATATTTTTTCTTCAGCTTTAAGGTGATGCAGGCAAATGTACACTGACAAATATGAAAAATTAAATGCAACTGCTGCAGGTATACTGAGACATTTTCAGTATATGAATTTATACAATTATTGTGTTTGACCTAAAGCAAAACTAATTGTTTGATGTTTTGCTTTTTAACATTCCATTCATAAAGTCTGTACTTGGAGGCTTGTATACAGTACATGTTATAATTTTTGTTTCCCTTTGCCATAACCTGCTCATAACCTCTGTCGCATTCAATATGAAGCACAATCAATATGAATTAACTCCACCGATTTCCGTTACCTGCTTAACCATTTGAAAGTTAGGCTTATGGCAGAGGATATAAGATAGAAGTAATTTTTTTTTTTAACACAGACAGGGTTGTGAGATAATATAATTATAACAACAAACATTCATGTTCTTCACAATGCTCTCAGGCACATATGATAGTGTTGCATTTCATGGGAGTATTCAGTTTTTTAAAGTTCCCATCAAAAGTACCACTTTCTAAAAATAATGGACAACTTTGAGGGATTACATTCAAAAATTGTATCCTTATATTATTCTGTCACTTAAGGCACAGCACAACGGCCAAAGATCCAGATGACCAATAATTTACCAATGTTTAACAGTGACCAGATCATTCTTGGTTAAAGTCACCCTCTTAGAGCATCCATAGTACAAACAGGCTAGGAAACACAACGAACACTTAGGGAAGACACAGCAGAAAGGTGAGGAAAAGAAATTACCTCTTTCAAGAGACCAAGAAGACCACAATCCACCCAGGTAATCTGAACACTAGAGAGACTCAGTCTAGGATTTAAGAAAGGTACTAGTATTTATGCAGATATATGACTAATTTCCTATGTGTAGTACTGTATACAGCAGGCTAAAAAAATCTCTCATGGTTTAGTAATTTAGCATTTTGAATACAGAAATAAGTTTTTATTTGTTTAGCATCAGTTTTACAGAAACAAATTCATACTGAGTGAGATATTTAATTTTTTAAGGTACCTTTCCTCTTTTTCCATTATATGGTTTTTGTGTCTCGATTACAGGGAAGTGTTCTGTCTTTTATGTGTCTACAGAAAGCAGGACTCTAATTCACAAGTGTAAATAATGTTACAAATAGGGGTTATAAGAATAGAGAATAACCAGAAATATAAACTGAGGGGAAAAATCAATAATTAAAATAAATAATCATAACTTCCAGATTGTAAAAATTATGCCAAGAATATACTTGAGCAGTTGGTATAATTAGAAACTCCTAAGTTCTTTGATTTCTGGCAATCTTTGCTGAACAGAGTAGCAAATCAGACACATTTTTTTAAACAAATATTTATTAATAATGAAACAACACAAAATGTACAACATACACTATATAGAAACAAGGTGTCTCAGAGGCCTACTTCTTGACCAACCAGAAAAACCCAAGTCTACTACCAAGTACTGTATTTGAATCCTATATAACACCTAACAGGTCCAAAAATAGAGATAAACCTGCCATCAAACAGAATACAACCTGGAGTTAAATCTCGGATGCTACAAAAAGAAGGTAACCTATCTCCCTATTCTAAAAATGCATCCACTAATTAGAATTTTGTTTTTTAACCTAGGGATTCTCTATACAGGAAATCAGAGTTTCCTAAAAACAGCAGAATGGCAAGTTTTCCTAACTATGTTTAAATACTTAATTCAAAGGTGGTCTTAAAGGCTGATCAGTACAAGGACCCCCCCATCTCACACTGTCTCTTACTCCTCTTCCCTTCTTTGTCTCCTTCTCTCTTCTGTCTTTTCTCTCTCGTGTCCTTCCCTCTCTCTTCCCCCTTTCTCCTCTCTCTGCGTCCTCCTTCCTCTCCTGTCCTTCTCTCTCTCTCTACCTAATAATAACCTAATAATTACATTGATCAATATGTCTGACACCCAGCACAACTAAGTAAAAACCTTAGTTTCTTTCTTGCAATTTTTTTAAACTGAAATGCTGTGAGGTTTTCATTTTGGTGTTATGCAGTACCAAAGAAAATCCATGCAAGGTGACGTCAAAAACTAAGTTTTAATTTTGATACTTCTTCTTTGTAATTCTACCTTCTGGTTTGTAATAACTTCTAAATGTTTGGTACCATGCATGAATGTATGCCCCACCATGTAAATGTAATAAAACAGCAGTAGACAGGGAGAAGTTTGAGTTTATTATGGCAGTAAATGTAAACAAGGGTACTACTTCTAATACAGCCAGACTTTTAAGCAATATACTTTAAATCACAGTTGCATAGTAATGCATAATAAAATAACTCATATTGAAATACAGAGTACTGCAAACTGCATTCCGTTTATATTTTAATAGGATTCACAGTGCAGCTTATTTCCCTCTCCAAGTCCACAATCCTCTGATCAAATTCTTATCCGCCAATTGTGCAGGTGGTGGGTGGTAAATTATACACATTGTCTTCAAACCACTTTAGTCATGTAGGTTTGCCAGCGAATCCTCCATTCCATTTCCTGTTTGGTGCAGCAGGCACTGCATACTAACAACTGTAATCATTTTGATAAGCATTTCAAATATTTTGAGAAAAAAGGACTTCTCTACACGAAGAAGACAGCAACACAGCCTTTTATTACATTCTAATGAGAATGTCTGAAGTTTCGTATGACTTCAGATATTAAAAAGCAAAACAAGACCATAAACTGCTCCTTCACTAATCTGACTGCAAACATTTTATTTGGGCTATCTCTGAAATGACCCTTGTGGAGTGAGTGTGAATCTACATCTCCCTTGTGCCAGTTACAGCAAAGTCCAGAGGAAATTAGCTCAGTGCGGTAACTGCAGCCATGGAGCAGACATGCCTGAATAGAGTCAGCTGGCAGTCTACCTCTGAGGCTGCTAGGATTCCATGGCAGCTTGTAGGAGAGAACTGAGGGGAGTCAGCTGAGGACTGCACAGGGAATTAATCCCACAGCCATCTTGTTATGTCTTTTCTGTCATTCATGCATTACCTGTCATATACCATACAGTACATCCTCAGTGAGGCTTGGGAACTATATCAATATACCACACTGGAGTGCTAGAAAAAACTTTGTATGTCTCATCTTCGGTAATGATGAGATTTCGATTAGATACTCCCTCGCTGTTGGCTACTTTATTTCAGGATATTGTTCTTCCCATGCACAGTCAAAACAGTTCAATAATGAATGGATATTTTTGCTTCTGGAAATTGTTATAAATGATAATTATTGAGTTTTGCTATTGAACAGACAATAATTAAAGAAGCAGCAACAGATATTTCACAATTGAAGAAGATTGCTTAAGAGGCATTCAGTATTAATGTATTAGAATGATATAATCAAAGCAGGGTGGCACAGTGGAACAGTGGTTAGCATTGCTGCCTTGCAGTACTGGGGCCCTGGATCAACTCTGAACCCAAGGCGGTATCTGCATGAGGTTTGTGTGTTCTCCCTGTGTTTGGGTTTTTGCTGGGTGCTCTGGTTTTCTCCCACAGTCCAGAAACATATTGGTAGGTGAATTGGCTTCTGGAAATACTGACCTGGTGTGAATGCATGTGTGTATGTTTGTATCTGTGTGTGCCCTATGATGGACTGGTGTTCATTCTAGGGTGTATCCTGCCTTGAACCCAGTGCTTGCTGGAATAGGCTCTGGTTCCCTTACAATCCTGTTTTGGATAATCAAACAAGTTCGATACTTTCCAAGGACATAGGATATAATAACTAGCTAAATGGGAAAATACAACCATTAGAGAAAATAAAAGTTTCTTTAGTGCTCTTAAACACTAAAACTAAAAACTCTTAACAACTTTTTCCAAAGGTAGCTGTACCTTTGAACACTGTCCATAATCTAAGTTATTATGGCTTCAGCATCAATTTGATGTCATGCAGGTCTGGACTTCATAACTTGCAAAAACAGTATACTAAGTTTCAAAAGAAACTTTTCGCTGCTCTTGCATATATGCATAAAGAATACACTGAGTTTGGTAACTGATTAAATATTTTGATTGACCATGAAGGCATTTGAGTGACTTTGTTGCATAAGCACTAAAATACTTCATAATTGAGAAAGTTGATTAGTACTGGTGAAGAGATTATTTGACTTGTTTTGATTCTGATTGATTAATTTTGACTTGTTGACCGTTGACCGAAAATCAGAAAGAAAAATTCTGAGAGAAACCTAGATTATGAAGAGAATAACACATCTGAGCCCTCAGTATGTTGAACATTAGCTTAGTCAGTGCATTGTCACTCCCTGATGATGTTCACAGCCAACAATTTGGATTCTAGCAAGATACTTTACAACAACACACAGACCATCAATTGTAGGCTACTATCTGGGAGATCACGAATCATGAACTCCACGAATCAAGTTTGATGGTCTGGGCAGGAGAGTCCAGTCAATTCAGAATAACAGTTTTAGTAATTTATTGGAACAACACAGCACTACAGTGATCAAGTTCTGCCCTTCCTCTTCCTTCATCCTAACGTGACAGCATTCCATCATCGAAAATAGATGAATCCACCAGGCAAACATTCACTCTACTCCAAAAACTATTTATTAACACTGGTCAATGTTTTTGGCAAATACAACCTTTCATCAGGACAAACATTTTTGGCTCAACAGTTTATATTTTATACAGATGAGAGTTCTTAACTGCTGGCATTCCACATAAAAATAAATCCCTTTTTTGCCAACACAGTCAAGTGTTAATAAATAAATCATTCTGGAGTAGAGAAAATATGTGGTTGGTTGATTCTACTATTTTTACTGATTTATTTTTAGTCTACAACACCAATATAATCTCTGCTTGTGAGCCATCTTTTCATTTTACATTCCAACATTATAAGGAAAATTTCATGGTGCACTTAACAACAGAAACAACAGCTTTCGTATGAGATGAGAACATAACAGTTATGCCGTGGATGTTCAGTTCATCAGACTTGAGCCCTATTAAACATCTGTGGAATGAGCTACTGTATAATGGCATGTGGTTCCTACGACTCAGAGACCAGTGAACAGATAGAATCCCAAAAGACAGCACCTGCAAACTGGAGCAAAACACGCGCTGTAGATGTACAGCTTGCATTGCTTCCAGCGGTAGCCACACAGTCTACCAGCTTGTAGCTTTCATAATGGATCTCCTGTTGATCAGCTCTTTTAATGACAAGATTTAAGGTGATGCATTTAAGAATGCCACACCTGTTCAATAATTGACAATGTAACTACTATGAAAATGATTTTGTAATTTTCATGATAATAACTGTCAATTTGTCAGATTTGTAAGTGATAACTTGCATATGATGGTCATTTTATTTTAAGCTATTTTATTGTTTATCATCTCCACCATTTCCTTTGAAATATCTTATGTTTATGAATGCTAGTTTTCCTGTTACTATTTTTTATGTCTCATTTTATAACTGCTATATGCAACCGACTGGCATCATAGCCGATTTTCCATTTAATTGGAGTTAGCACCATTTAGCTCAGTTTAACACGTCTAAATGACAATATCTGAAACTGTTAATCACAAATTGGAATTGTTGATCATTTGAAGAATCTTCAAATCTCTGCAACCTGAGCAGCTGCAATAATATCCCACTGACTTACATCAAAGTACGTTCCTCCAACACATAAACATAAAACATTCAAATCTTTGAGACAGTAAAATTCAAATGCCAGTATTTTCCATTTAGGAACAACAAGCTTGAAACACTTGTGTTAGGATAGCAGCCCCTCATAATTGCTTTGAAGAGTTTACATGATGGAAACTGAAACAAATTAGAAATTCTGTCAGTAAAAGTATTTTCCAATGGGGCTTGCCTCACTTAAGATGGCTTATAAGGTTCAGTGAAATGGTCGAGGAAAGACTGCCTCCCAATTTTCTTACTGAAAGCAGCAAAAGCATTAGTTTGCATTTCATTAAGTACTTTTCTAGGCTCAGTAGGCTGCTGATTTCCATTGTCTTCCCCTATGTTGGCATTCCCAGCCAGTCCAAGATCTGCAGTAGAACCTCAGTATACCAAGGCCAGGCTCCCCTGGAATTTTTTCTTGGGAAGACAAGCCGCCCTCTTACACACTCACTGCTGCACTCAGGCAGGACATCAAACTGTACTTATCATTCCAATGCCTGGCAAACACATTTCACAAACATACGTAATGCAGTTGAAGACCTTGATTGAACACCTTTATATTTAATGTAGGGAAACAAAGTATCTTACAACTAAACTTACTTTTAAGCACATTAGTGTTTCACCATTACACCAAGGGAAGTGTTAAAATTGGTAGATATATTTAAAGAGATAGATGTTCTTCTCTTAAATTTGATATATTTCATTTTTCCCACCAATCAATCAGTGTCCACCCTGATTGACCTTTGTGTAGTATAAAGTTTTCAATTGCAATTAAAGGCTAAAACGGATTTCAGATTTGTTCGAGTGGTAGTTTCGTTTTGTTAGAAAGTTAGAAACACAATATTAATCTTACAGTGAATACAGTAGATAAACCTTGCAGCTCTGCCTACAACAAATAACAGATTGAAGGTGTCGGAACCCATGTGAAGAATTAAAAGGTCTTACTATAAAGTCAGAGAAAAATATTTCTCTTTAAAAAAGATCAGTAATCTTTTTAATATATGTATATCACAAATATTTACTAAGACCACTGACAAAGGCCTACTGTAGGTACTGTATGCTTGAGCTCACCAACTTAACCTAGAATGTCCCCTTTCAAATGACCACATACTGTATTATACTGTACCTTAGCAATATTTCATTTTAATATTAGTTAGCATCTTAATAAAATCCCATGTGCTCAAGCATTCCACTATACTGATGTGGAATGCCAAGGATGATTAAAATGAGCTAAAATCATTAAACTTAAGAAGAACGTTTCAAGGAGCATGAAAGGGTCACTTCTTGATATTACAGTATTGAGAAATGTTGAATAAAGGCTCAGGGCCGGTCGGGAGTCTGTTGTTCGTGTAACACAGCCCTTATCCAATCACGTTTTCCCCTGTGATAATAAAATGACTGATTACCAGCTCCTGAACTGCACTTCAGATGAAAATCTGCTCCTCTTTTCTGGGCCCTTATCTCTCCAGCACGGCTGCCAAGATGACACCCTCCTAGTGTCCCAATTTATTGTGTCACAATGGGTACAGCTCCCACTGCGGACCCTGTCATCCTCCCTCCTTCTCCCCGCCAGAGGAGAAAGCCAGCGTGACAGTTACGGCGTGCCTCATGACATCAGTACCGAGTGTGACAGAATAATTCACTGTAATCAGATATTGCCACTTACTTCTGACAATGCCCGCTGTGTCATGAGATTGAAAATCATCCACTGTCAATAAGGGAGCACGACGATGATACAGTCCACACACTCATACATATTAGATGTGTGGGGATTCAGCTACTGTCAAAACACTGCAGCCCTGAGGGGGAGGAGACACATACAAGCACACAAAACACTGCAGAATGTCAAGACATAATGTTACAACAGTGGAATACAGCTTGTCATTCTACTTTAATTCCAAAGCTGGTAGCCAGAACTCACACATACAGTAAATGGCCGTGTGAACTATGTGCTAGTAGGTACACTAATTGGTAACACACACCATTTGCATATGGTTCCTGAGAAACCAAAGAGAGCAAAAAAAAATTGTTAACAAGAGGAATATATCCCTGTTTTGAGAACGCAGCTAATAGAGCATAAAAATGACATGCACAAATTCATTATCGAAATGGACTTTAATCCATGCAAGAAAGTTATGGGTTCCCAAGTGGCACAACTAGTAAATGATCCGTGTTGAATCTCAGATTACGCTCTGTGACTCAGATGTCACTAGTCTGAGGCTGGAACATGTTACTGATCTACTGGGATTGGGGCTCCCCATGAGGAAGTGTACAATTAGCTGAGCACTCGTGGATTACAGGAGGGTTTAGTTGGTTGGGATTCTTTCAGCTTTCTGGGCGAAAAGTGCCTCCTGATTTTATGGGCACCAGCATGCTTGCAGTGAAGTAAGTGGGAGACATGCACTTTGGATTGTGATGTACTGTATAAAATATCAAAACTCTCTTTTAAATGTGGAGGGTATCAAAGGAGCATAACTTTATGTCTCATTTTTTCCTTGGATGGTGGAAGTGAGCTAAGTCATAAAGCAATTAAAGTCCACATTTAAAAGAGAATATGAAGGAGCTACCCTCAGCATACATCAGATTTTTTCTAGTCTAAGCCCATGTGCAGCGTCCTATAACTTGGTAACTGTTTGGTTTTGAGACCACAGCATACAGTACATTTGATCTCTGTTTTGATGTCAACAATAGATTTATAATTATCTCATGCTGAGAAGAGATAGCGTCAAACTGATTTGTAAAGCACAGATGGTGAAACAAGGCCCATTCTCAACAAATAGCATGATTAAACCATACAAGCAACACAAGCAATGCAAACACAGGATTTCAAAAGCCAGAGTACAATTAAACCATTGACACATTTATACCAAAGCTTCGGTAACTGAGTATTATTCTTGAGAAATGTAATTAGCTTAATCTGTTTGTTTCCAAGAGATAATTAAACAATCTGTTGAACATGATATATACTCTATTGTAAATCTGTCAAAAGTACTTAAAGAATACTCAGCAAGACTTTATTGTTATCTGTATTGCTAGCAGTAAAATAATGTCTTGCTGCTTCAATGCAGCTAAAAAGCAGACATGTTACAGGAATGGATCCATGAGGCACGTCAGGTTAGTGAACTCCACTGGAGCATGAAGTTTGTGCACATAATGTCATTTGATTAAGCATTTCTTGAAAAATTCGATAACACTACAACCATGATAGACAGTGGTACACCAGTATAACTCTCTCTCTCATCCTTTATGACTTCTAACTATTTAAGAACATTATTTAGTGCTCACATGTAAAAAGACATAAGCTTGAAACTATCATAGCACCCAGTAGATTGCAGAATATATTGAAAGACACTATAAAAAAAACAGATCACAACTCATTATTAATGCAGCATACATTAAATCACTATGTCTGGTATTCTTTCGTAAACAGCTCAGCTTGAACAAAGAAACACAGGACCTGGATTTAAAGAAATGTTCAGCCTAATGCTTCTAAGAAGTTCTCAATCTAGCTATTGGAAGACAGCAAAGCATTGTACAACATAGTCCATTCTAAGGAGAGCTAGAGATTGCATGAGATGACTCACCCTCCATGTCTATACTTAAATGACATCAGTTTAGATTATTGCCAAACTAACAAAGTCTTTTTCAATTTTTTGACAACCAGGAGTGGAAATGTCAAACAGCATTTGAATCCCATGTCTCCCCTGAAGTAATGCAATTTATACCATTTCCTTTTGCCCAATTGCAATCATTAAGAACTAATTTCTACCATTTGAACTCACAGACTTTCCTTTTCATATGCTGTTGATGAATCCTTCTTTAGGAATGAGCAGGCTGTGATCATTGCACTTAAAGTCACAGTCAAAATGCATCAGTTTGCAGGTGAATGAATAAAACTGGAGTACACCTGATCAGCAGACAAAAGCCTATTCCTCATTAGTCACAAACCTCTCCTATCCACTGGCATTTCATCACAGAGTTGGAAGAAATGAGAATTTCTGTCAGTGCAGCAAATAACAGTGGAGCTCTTTCAGTTTGAGAAAAAAAGGGCTCACACTAAGAAAAATAATTTCACTACCTAACATCCATGTGACAGTGCTGTTTCAGACTGGTGTTTAAAAAACTAATTAAAGATCAGACTGGATCACTTGCACAGTATTGTCAGTGTCAGTATGTAACAATACATTTATCAGTTTGGCAAAGGACCACAAAAGCACAATGCATGAGCAATATTGTAAGAGGAAAATAAGAAGCCATGATGCTTCATACACATCTTTACCAACATGTACAGCACTGACAATCCACAATTTCTAAACACTTGAAAGGTCATGGAAAAGACATCTAACAACATACATCCATTTTCTTTTCAAACGGCTTAGTGAGTGGGCTGAAAATACTTCCGCTGGCAAGACTGGAGTGTTACAGACCTCTAACCCTGAAGGCATCCTTTGTGTAGATTCACAAGGAGATCTGTTTTTTTCTCTCTCCTTCACAGCTGGAGAGACCTCCACTGGAGAGCTGGGTCTGAATTAATATTACCTTTCCTAGAAGCTGTCACAGTAAATGACTCTTCATCTAAGCATGGAGTAACTGTGTATATCACCATCAAGTTAAGTTTTTTGCTTTGGAATTGAGTTAACTCAATGCACACATTCATAGTTAATACCATCTAATTTCCCTTTATAAAGGTATTAAGTGCTTCGCTGACCATTAAATACACAATGGTCTCAAACTAAAAAAGGTAATAGTAAAACAATTTAATCACAGTATGCATTTTTACCAAATCTAATGACAACTTGAGACTACTTATCTGCTTGAAATAAAAGTTAAAGAAATCTTATTTTACCTGATATTTTAAAAAGTTGGAAAAAATTATACTGTTAAATGTCAGTTCAAATCATTTACATTCCTGAGAGACACTGATGTTTTTCCTGGTGTTTTCATTTCTAACATTATTTTTCTTTGTAATAAAATGAAACAAGCAGACTGAAACTGAACATTTAAAAACTATTTGGAAATAGTAAAATAAGCGACTAAAGGTGGATCTGCATAAACAAAGTTTTAAGCAGCAATAATGATGTTAATCCACTGTAATACTGTTACTTCCACATTCTGTGTCTATTGATACTACCACTCACAAGGGCAGCAGTACAGATGAATATCTTTGAATTGCTGACAATGCCCATGTGGAACAAAGAAAAGAAGCCAGAAATACTGAACAGCTCAGCACATGCCTGGCTGACCTACAGTACACCTAGAGAAGCCTACCTGCAAAACACAGCCTCTTTCAAGACCTTGATTGTTTTTGCAGTTTCAAATGAATCTTTTTCTTCTGAAACTTTGTAGAAACATATTCAATAAACATGAATGAGTGACTGGCCTAAAAATCCCATTTTTCTTTTTAAACGTCTCTCCATGTATAGATGTGTTACGTATTTTGTAATCTTTTACTTTGACTAAAACTAGAAATTGAAACAGTTTTGGGTTCATCTGCATGTTTGCTCATGAAAGAAAATGCTATATTTTACTCATCTGCATGTTCATGCCTGTCAGAATAACTAACTGCCTTAAAAAACAAAACTTAAATAGGACAATCAAGTTGGAATTCCTTTTTTATTTCTAGTGGTCATAAATATACAGGAATCACTATGACTATTTCTGTGTGGTTATTTCAGTAACATTTGTATTCTCACAAATAAATACATTTTGGGAAGTCTGAAGAACACTTCTTGTTCAAACATGAGGGTGGAGCCTGACTGTTGCAAGTCAATCTTTCATTTCTTACTTAGTAATTACTCCTGTCAATTCAATGTGTTACAAACAGGCGTCATTACTTTGATATAATCCAGCTATTACTTAGTTATCATTCTCATCTACTCATTCTATTACTTTGTTAATTGAGGTCACACCCAACATCGGTATAACGTAAGCCTAATCTACATCTAGAGTATAAAAACAGTCACCATCAAATAATGTGGAAATGACAAGGTAATATAACCCTTCAAAAAGGCACAATAATGTTTTGAAAAGGAAATCCAAATGAATGCTACTATTAGAAAAATACTGAGAATATTTCTGTTTTCATACAGTATGTATTAGATTCATTTTTTTCATATGGCTGTGTTTGAGACCTAATGTTTGAAATTAGCTATGATGGATTGCCAGCTTTCCCTCCACACTCACTTTCCTCACAGCAACCCATGGCTCAGTGGTGATGTCAGGACACCTCATAATATTGCAGTGAAAGTTAGAACAAGTCAAACATTTTCAAGGTGTTGCATTCATGTGAAATGTTATGTGTTTTACAAGTTTAGGCACCTGTAATATCCCATCATGTTACAGATTTACTAAGATCTTCCCTGAAAAAGGTAGCCATCACAATCCCTAGATTGAGCAAAATAATATGGAATAAAACTCCTGTCTTTACAAATAATTAAATGATAGACCTGCTCAATCACACCACTAATAAAATAGTTGAAGTTACAGTATGTTTTCTTAAGTATTTGCTACAGGGTTGACCCAGCTAAAAGTAGCCACTTAATTAAAAATTCAAAACATAAATCTGCCAAATATATTACTCATACAACTGATAAGAACTTTCATTTAGTACATAACTGATACGGGCTTTTAATAGTCTACCACCAACACAGACGCAATGTACTGTACATGCATATTGTCTTGACTAGTCAATTATTTACACTTTCCTTGCACCCCTGCTTTGAACTGGCTCACCCTTTATTGCTGTAAAAAGAAAAGATCCTCCGTATCCTTATCCCCTGTGAAAACAATCAGCACCCGTCGTTGCTTTGGAAAGTGACTCTTCTCTTCCCATTTTGAAACAGAAAGATTTACTTTTTGGGATGGTGTGAAACATTCTGCCCTGAGCACCAACATTAAAGATACAGTATTTTTTGCATGCATTAGCTCCCATCCATTGCTCTCAAACATCACAAGCTCCCATACCTCTGAAGCTCTTTTAGAATGGAGACCCACACTATATTGATTGAATATGGCTCATGGCTAAAGGCTGTAACACTCATATCTGATGTCTTTCCTTTTCTTACAAAACAGATGTTCATTTGTCGTAGAAATTATAGTATATTACATTACATTATAGTGGATTTGTGACCATAGCCAACACAACATCATTACCAGAATTATTCATATTATTGGTATAATCAGAGATTTCTTTCACTTTCTTGAAGTGCCATTTTCTAAAAATTTGATTAAATTAACTATCTTTAGATAGACAAAAGCTAGCTTTAAATTACAGGTTTTGCAGCAAATTACCTTTAGAAAAATACTTATCATTATCAGGCTTGACTCAATACTTCCATCTAGCTTTCCTTTCACAGAAGACACAGTGCTCTGCCAAAGCTGTCAGTGAAGATCTGTCAGCATAAGGCTTGGGCTCACCTTAGTAGGGAGCCCCAGCCAATTTGCAGCCTCCCCTCATCAGCTTCAAAGGAATCCAACAGCATTAAGATATAGTCTCCACTATGTTCTCTACATGATACTATGCAACCTCCAGACAGTTCTCATCTCACTTTCATTAATTATTTCAATCACGACAATTACAAGTATTCAGTGAATATCCTTTAAGTGAATAAGTGCCATCAAAAAGCCACTGAGCTTATAATAACTGTAATGTACAGAAAAAGGTGTTTAAAGCTAAATCTTAGCCAGGAAAAAAAAGAATATGTCTGTTATGTATTTAAAGCCTGCAGCACGACCATAATATTGGATTAAGAATAGGACATACACAAAATAAGGACTTAATATAACTTCCAATCACAATTTTCATACCAACCCAAATCAAATAAGAAGCAATCTACTAATTTATTAGATATAGTTCCTTACAACACAGTCCACTTACCTTCTTGCACTGCCTGAAAAGGGTTGTTGGGCTCGATAAGTTTTATGGAATGGGTGATTTTTTCACTCTGTAAAAGGTCGTCGTTGAGACTAAGATCTGAAATGGCCAACTGGAAAACTTCATCGTCTCTCACAGCATTTTCCTCAAATATGGCACCTGGAGCAGGGGAAATTAAATCAATTAATCTTAATCACAAATAAAGCATTAATTGCTGCTGTGCTGTAATACTGAATTATTTAAATTTGTGGTACTTTATTGTTTAGATGTTTCAATTTAGACAAGTTTGTTTTGTCTTTATTTATGGTGATGCTGCTCATTGTTAAAATATCAGTTGCCATGCTCTTGAGAGGTAAAAACATTTTAGATTGGCCACTCAAGAGCATTCAAATATTTCTAGGGAAAAGGTCTCCAACCCTGGTTCTAGAGAGTGAATAAAATTAATTGTGATCAGTTTATGAGGTGATTTGATTAAGTGATTTAGAGTCAGAACAAAAATCAAAATACCCTTTAGCCCTTAAGGATCAGAGCTCCTTTAATTGAACAAAAGACTTAATTGACAAATAACAAACGTGATCCCAGTTCATGTTTGTTATTGGACAAATTGGCGTGGCAGCTATTGCTTCCGTGTCATTGTAATGGGTCTTAGCTTCAGTTTTATACAAAACAAATACTTTATATGACTCGCATTCAAGTGAGATCACACCTCGCCGCGTACAATATTGTAATCCATTATGATTTCGAGATGCGCGTTAAACAACTAAGCAAAATTCTATGTAATATAGGTCGGTGTTCATCACACTAAGAGACGTTTTAGTCGCTATCAGCATCACGGAAAGCTCTATTGTATAAGATATTGGACATTAACAGACTATTTTGTTCAATTCATGACATTAAGATGTTGGTAGATCCCGAGGGAGCGCTCCGCCGGGTTTTCTAAACGTTATATGCCGAAATGTGTTACCTTCTTCTGAGCAACATTACTACCGAAAAGGGCCATTTTATACAAAATTGAACTGTCGGTTCCGTAAATGCAAGAGTGAGTTTTGAGAGAAACAAAGGATCAATAGCAAAGTCGATAGTTTTGGAGAGTTTACTTTTTTTAAATTATCAACAACACATAAATGACCATAAATGCAAAGAGTATTATCTCGTATTTCTCCCAAAGGTTGTTACAGGGAAGAGTTGCTCTTCTTTAATAGTAATTCCCCAGGGCAATCTGTCTCATACCAAAATCACAGTAAGACCATGTGCTCTTTAGTGGCTCGTTGAAAAGAATACAACTCTGCGAACTCTGTGCAGTGACTTAAATGCCTTTTCATAAATTGATGCAATTTACAATACTCATAATTCACATTACAAACCGCCCATCTACGGAGAGCTCTTTTCATTACAGATTTCTAATCTAATCTAAATTGCCTCGGGTGAGCTCTAATCCAGTACTGGTATTTTGCTGTTCTCTGTCGCCAATTAAGTTTGGATTCATACTCTAAGTATGAATTATTAAGATTACGGCCAAGAGGCACACAAACTGGTTATGATACTCAGCATAATATTACTGGATGGATTGCCACTGGCCAGTTTTATCTGTACAAATCACCCCTCAACCACCCGTCTCACATCTTCAAAAGCTATATTGTGAGCACTTGTATTAAAATGCATCTACAGTTTGTCAATAAAAAGCTGTATCGATTTCTTGGGAATTCATATGTTATTAATATCCCGAGAGACTAGAGACGGAAGAGACAACAAGGCGAAGATGAACAGACAGACAGAACCAAAGAATGAGACAGACAAACGCTGAATAAGAGGTGCTGGTCCTATTTACCTAGAAGAAAAATGCCACATCCGCTCAATGTTTTGCCAGTGATACCAGATTGGATTCACAATATTAGAGCTCGCCTTCCAATTACTAAACTCGGTTGGTCTGAGGCTTTCTAAATCAGCACAATCACACTGTAAATCATTGCCGGCACGACTCCGCCTTGCCTACAGATATTGATTCATGGGGCAGCCTTCGTTTTCTTTATCTTATATATAAAAAAAAGAGGAGACACGCTTCGCTCTTGGACTGCAACAATAATGAAAGGGGGTGTGACAAAATGTAACTAAGGCGCGGGAAAGGTCGCGTTCAGTTAATTCAAGTTGCAGGAGCCTGCGAGTAACTAATCGCTAAACAGAGGCCGCTTTCGACTGTGTGGCTGGTCTGACTGCAGGAGCCAAATCAGATCCTTCTGCTTTTGAGACAGAGCCAGAATAACACATGGAGGTTGTGAAACGTAGCAGCAAAGGAAGGGATCGAAGCGACTTTCAGATTGCGGGGAAGTTTAGATTCTTCAAAAAAGATGTCTGAGAATGAAATAAAATGAAGTTCTAAGACTATATAGTGTAGTGAGGAATACACAGTGAGCTCCAGAACATATTCGAGATTAATCTGACATTACTATTTTATAAACTATTACTATTTCGGTGCCCTTTGTTTACTGCTAATTGCTCTACTATGAATCACTCACAATAACTAAATTAGCTTTCCAACTGCAATTTAAGACATTTTCATTATGCTGCTTTGGTTAAAATAGCTTGTTTTTCAATACTAAACAACTGAACGTTTTAGCAACAAGACTGGTATGACGTAAAATATTTATTGTCGACTAATGGATTTTAAGTGTTGGTACTGTCTCTCTACTGCGCAGCTTCCTTCTAACGTTACACTTGGCAGAGCCATTCAATTAGTATGTTTTAGTATATTTAGCACCACACAGTGTATATAAAATTACGGAGTTCAATCAATAGATTGTAACTGCAAGGAATTAAGCCAAACCTGGAGCACACACGAAGGCTTAGGGAATCAATGCATGAGATCTCCGAGAGCTTTATTTGTTTTTAACACTAAGACAATCATTTTTACTAAATGTCTTATTGCCGTTAAAACGGTCTTTTTGTGAAACTTTTTAAATCATCTCATAGGAAGTGTGTTTTTGCAGAGGTGTTTTCTGCAGAACGTAAAACGTTTAAAGATGGAATACGGATTCTTCTTTTCTTTACAAAATGTTGCATTTTGTATAATAAAGTTATTCAATATCAATACTGATACGTACAGTAACTCTGAAGGGTTCAGGCTTTGAACCTTTCGTTAGCAGGCCGCTTATCTTAAATGACTTTACAGGCTTCATTATTTAGCGTGTTGAAACGATGGGCTAAATTTTATTCCCGGAATCATGTGCTATTGATATCACCTGTGATCTGTGACTCAATCACAGTGATGATATATTCATTACAGTGCAAGCTCTCTCAACTCTCAGCAAACACATTGAGCGAAATTTGCCGATTTACTGTATGAGCTTTAACTGTGCCAGTTTGACAACGTACACAAAGAAATGCAGCTATTATTTGCTATATAACAGTATTCAGTAGGCTAAAAATAAGCATTCATGTTGAACTGAATTTTAATAATATAGAAGCTAGATAATACCAAACAACAATCAGATTAACTACAGAAACGCAGTACACACTCTACACTAGCAACAGCTTTATAATTTTCAATACAATGACAGTACGTTTGGATGTCATTAGCAAGTGCAGATTCCAATTTACTACATATTGATTTCTTACTATGCTTTATTATGAAAATATACTCATATTGTTGATTAATTATTTAGAAAGTCCATTAAAAGTGTATTTGTGTGAATATATAAACATACAGTCTCACACATGCTTATCTACCAACATCTTAACCTGTTGCTTGTTACAAGTGTTAATAATCTGTCCCGACAGGGTACAATAAACTCCTTCCAGTTGAGAAAATATCAGAATCAGAGTTGAGACCAGATCTGAATTTCTAACTGCAATCTCGGAGGGTGTTTATGATGAGCCAATAAGCATGATCATTAGATTCCAGCAAAATATAATGATTATTTAGTTAAATCTTGAAAACTGCTTGCATTAGAAGGGTGATGTTAATGCTTATTTTTTGCCAATCCCGCTGTCATTTAGAACCTATTGTCGCCAATGAACAGTATATATTATAAATGTTTAATATCTTAGAGATTAACGTGACAGTATCCTTTCCATCATAACACTTTTTTAAACAAACCTACTCGATTTATTACTAAATCGCTTTCTTATCAGGTATACATTTCATAAGCAAGGCTTCACAAAAAAAGCAAACATTTTACATGTTTCAGATCACGAACTACACAAATAGACATTTGATACTCAAAACACCTGCTCTCTCACTTCACCCGCTATCGCTTCCCTAATAGATGCCAATTACACACTGCGAAAGAAACCAGCACCCTAAACTAAAAGAGAGCACCTTTACAAATTAACTTTTACTGATAGTGACTTGGAATACATAATGCAAAAACAGAAGGTCATGTAGGAGATGACCCGAAATATCATACATCAGTAAGAGCTGTTTGTTAACGTAATTTTCTGCAATTTGAGGTGGATATAAATGTATTTTTTGATGTCTTAGTCAGGAAAGACCCTTAGGATGAAACGTCTGTTAATCTAGAGCAGAGAACTCAAATAATCTGAGTTCCAGAATACCCTGTGTAAAGTTCCAAGTAGGGAATAAACTAATACATAGCAGCTAGGGACGTGAAGTTTGGTATTAGAGGGAATTTAAAACAAAGGAACCGTGGATTTACCAAACACGACATTATCTGTTGCGTCTCGTTTAAACTCGAGCACCATACTCGTTTTGAGCAAGAAAGACCTCTGATGGCGAACAGAGAAGGATTCAGTATATTGGGATCATAATGAAACCAATACGCTCTAAAACAGAGCAGGTTCAATAATCGTTTTGCATCTCAAAGGTCTAACTCTGTAATTGGATTTCTAATGTATGAAATCGCACACGAGCACGCCTTTCTACTCTATACCACTAGAAACCCAACCGTAAACGCAAAGAGAATATCGGGGGAGCCCAAAGGTAACAGATGGTTCCTTGCATAGTACTTTGTCTGTCCCTTAAGATTCTTCAACACTAAAGCAAGCGCAAAGGGGCTAAAAAGAGCAACGCCTGGCATTTTCCGCAACAACAGCGAATCCAGTCAAAATGACAGCAGCGGTAGTAGTAATAATAATATGTGCGTTTCATAGCTCGTTTGCATTGAAATGTATCTATATTGGTAGTCGTTGGGCAATATAATTCGGGTATCAGCCTTGTACCCAGCCTTGTCTTTGCGTGATTATCTTGCACATCTCTCAGTTTGTTAGATACCTAATAAAAATAAGCATGTTTTTAGTAGAACCCCTTTTAAAACACCCAACTTGCTGGTTTTGAATACCAATCAACTCTGCCTGAGTGCCAAAGTGCAGTCCGCGATCTAAACCAGCCCCGCATTTTAGTGCCTCCCTTGATTTTTAATACAGAACCGCAATGCTGTGCTTAGGTTAGCTAGACGTGTTTAAGTTGTGCTTAATGATAATCTGATCTTCTGAGTATTGTTAATTTCTTTCCATGCATTTTAGTGGCCCACAGTTTCAATCCCTTAAATGTCTACAGAAGAAAAACAACAACTGGAGGCCAAATAAAAGTGATGTGTGCATTTCTATGCAAAACGTGAACTCTCGCTGATAACGTCGGGGGAGAGAGAGACAGAAGAATCGCTCCTGTGGTGATATGATATAAAAATGTGGACCAGAAGTTGAGCACTAAGTGACATCAGCCATTGATGACTGTGTGTGTCTTTCAAGGGGATTCGGAAGGGGACGGGTAATGGGGTAGGCAGAGTGGTCAGTATTCGTTGCAAACGAGAGAGTGGGGTATATTGACGAAGAATTGTTTGTTTGCGCTGCATTCTCAAATGATTTTCTCCCTTCGTATGTTTGTATTCTCCACTATTTTACGTTAAAGCGGAACCTCGCTTTAAAATTCCCTTTGTCACTCCCGGTCGTCTCAGCCCTGCTAAATGTGCTTTTTTGATGCATGATTGATAAGCGTAGGCATCCTCGTGAACCTGGTTTAGGTGTTTCGGTCCTTCATGTTGTGTATTCGGACTCTGTATATCTCGTTAGGATTACTTCATTATCGCTGTACGGTTGCTACTTTCCCCCTATTCACAAAATGCTTGTATGAAAAATAAATACACCTCTATGTATAAGCTTTAGCTATCATGCTGCAACTGGTTAGTATAGATACCGTCACCGAGTTCTTTAACATCCTAAATATAGCCATTATTAATATTTCCCTCACGTTCAATACGAAGTTCAATCTTATAGGTGGTTGGGGGAGGGGGGGGGGGGTGGAGTAACATACATCGTTACTTTATTTTGCATTACCGAAAAGACTGGTGGTCCAAGTCGTTGATGAAAAATAAAGTTGTTTTTTCTTTAAAAATTACTTTCCTGCAGCTTTCGGTAGTTTACTTTCTTTACAGTTTTAAACTAAAATGTGTTACACTTTGGCGTTAATTTAATTCTACACGCAGACAACGAAGCGCCCACAACTACCTCAGTTTTATTCAAAGCAATTAAAAGAGATACAATTAAAAAAGACACTCAAATCACAATGCATCATTGGTCTACCCTACGCGCAACGCTTTGACTACTAAAAGGAAGAACACACAAGCACAGATAAATCATTCCAAAAATTCTAAAAAGATTCTTCGTTCCTATGAACGTCACATCCCTCTCCTTTATTCTTGTCAAAAGAAAGCCCTCTTGTTCAGCAGCAATACAGTAGATCCTGCAGTTTTCCTATTACATGCGTTCAAGTGGTTTGCACAGCCCGGTTGCTTTACTCGGCTTGTCTCCATGCCGAGGCTCCTTACCGATGTGAATGATGGAGTCCGCTCGTACTGAATTGCTTTGCAATATCCAAAAGGAAAGGGAGACTATCAGCAATTCCATGTCCAGATTTTACCAAAGCAGTTCATCCAAGCTCCTTCAGTTGTTGGACAAATCCAGTAAGGGGATAATTAAAAAAAAATGTAACACAAAAATAGAAAACATAAAAAGCAGTAAAATATAGATATATTTTTAAAGGATGACAACGATTCCAAAGGAAAAATAAAGAGTAAGTAAAAAAGGAAGGGAGGAAAACAGTAAGGGAAAAGGCAGGGAAATCCTTGCTTATTAAGAGGCAGGTACTGAATCCGGCGCTTGCTCCCTCGCTCTCTCTCTAGCCTGCGCTCACGGTGTCTGAGACATAACAAACTGCAAACTGCGGAGGAGGGACACCCCCCACGCGCTCTCTCTCTCTCTTTCTCTCTCTCCAGGACCACGTGACTGCAGAGACTTTCTACACCAGTGAGCTGTCCGGAGAAGGAAAGAAGAGATGGAATTCGAGCGAGCCGGAGACAGACACCGGGAAAGCGTGGAGCAGGGAAGGACCCCGGCGGCTCGTTCTCTCAACCACCAACACATGCACACCGGGGGACTGAAAACTGACTACACAGCCAAGCAAAGAAACAAACGTATAAACATATAGAAACATCATACTTGCAATAATAATTGTAGGACCAGTAGCAGGTAAATAGGATGGATCCATCCGAGAAACTAACAATTTAAGTAGGTATAAAAAAGTGAACCCAGAAATTAAACCAGTCTTCTAATTGTGAGTAAAGGAAAGAGAAAAGATGTGTTGACTTTGGTGAATGGGGTGGATTTGAAATTGTTCGTCTAAATAACCGTATGACGCGAGTTCAAGTTTCACTTAAATTGAGAGAGAAATTCTGTTGTGTGGAAACACTGCCCGCAGCTGGAGCTGGAGCGTCCAGTGAGACGGAGCCGGGATACGGTGCTGGAGCGTCGCGAGAGAAGAAGAACCGAGGTCTTAAAACGGGAGCCAAAGGAATCGAATACACCCAACTAAAAACGCCGTGGAAAAGACCATGATGACAGGGGCTTTAACGGGTCCTTTCAGTCTCAGAGCCAGAGTAATTGAAAAACCACTTCAGACATGTAATGGATCGCAAGGAGCTGACAAGGGCTGCGACTTAGTTTAAGGATAGAGAAGACTGCAAAGCGATATACACAGATAAAGTTTTTTTTTTCGTCAATTTAAAATCAATTTGGAAAGAAAATGACCTTAGCAGGCAACTATCGCATATCTACAAATATATGTAACGGTGACTATGATGATGAAGTTTGATAATAATAGGAAATCATCTGTTTTCGTTGATGGATTAGGCGCATTGGTCAAAGGGTCAAATCATACTAAAGCGCTTAAAATGATTTGTTTTTAAATACATATATTACATGTGACCTTAAACCATTAGATAAGTTTTTTATTTCCTTTGAAACCTAAACCCGTCACGAACACCTTATAGTTCTTGTAATTCTATGTCTGAAAAAGATTACAAGAAAAAGACAATATACTGTGAACCTCAATTTTCTTTTTGAGATTGCAGCAACAGGTTCACATGAAGCTCTCAGAAATGAAAATACTGAAGTTGAACCAGGACTTGTCTTTACAACAATGCACGTAACTCTAGGGAATAAAGAAATAACCTCGTGTTTTGGAACTTTTCATGAAAGACGGATTCCTGAACAGGATAAAAAGTATTTTAGCCATGGCTTCACTTGATCTGTCTTTTTTCTGATTGAAGACTTTAAATGGAAGATGAAATCAGAGCCTGATGGGAACGAGATGTGAGGAAAATGATACTCTTAATCTTACAATTAAAGGATATTTCTTGAGGCATTATCTAAAACGGAAATATCCCTTAATTGTTTGACTAAGTCTATTAGGACGCAGAATCCATTTCAGCACCATGGAGCCCTGGACAGCGCCCAGTCTTAACTTCTTTGACTCCTTGTGACACAAACCTGACTGTAATCAGCTCGTATCAAAAGATTTGTATGATCGGAGAGATCTACACTTTTCTAACACAAAATAATAGCTTAGCAGCAACTTTCGAATCGTTGCACCGGGATATTCCATAGCTTGTCAGAATGCCTGCTGATTTCTCTCCCACTTAGCCGCAGAGTTAATAACCGATGAAGATATCACTGGTGTTCAAGAGGCCAAGGGTCGTGAATAGTGGAAAAAAAGTTTTGTTTTCGCTTAGTTTCTCCATTAGGCAAGCGGCACAGGAATTTAATTGTTAAAGGCAATGAAACTCGACACGAAGGTTATCGAATCCTTTTCTACATTGTGATGAGATCATGCTCAGGAAGAACGAATGCTTTAACGCTGTTTTGCTATTGTGCTGTTGATGTTTACGGGCATTTAATGTTAAGTTCTTAATATATATATATGGTAAAAAACAGTCGCAACATAAAAAAATACTTCAAATAGAATAAATATATATAGTACAGAATATCGTTTTCGGTTAAAGTCGGTTAAAGTTAAATGAATAAGCTTTGAAAAAGCACAAGGTTTTCAAGTGTCCACTGAATATTCGCTAATTTACCAGAATATGCTTCCATATATCAGACACTTTAAGTCAATAAATAAATGCGAAGTTCTTGTTTCATTCTACTTCGATCTATAGAAGATATAGAATGTTATCTTTGAACAATTAGCATTACTCTGCTTGCGTTTTCCTTTCTATTTTGTTTTTCGACAAATAACTCTCAACTACGGAGTGAAGCTAAAACAACATTCTAAAAAGGAGTCATAATAGTTTTATGATTACTTCAATGTGTGTATACATATCTATTAAACTGGATGCCTGTCCCAGACTTGAGAGATAATAATAGTATCCGGGTCACAGTGCGGCTAAGACTAATCACACCTTTTTCCCAAGAAAACTAACATTTTTTAAAGAAATACAAAGTTAACAATTTCTGAAAATGCGATTTGATTAGTTAAAATTTTATCGTATAAGATCTAATAGGGTTAAATTAGTCGATGTCTGTGTGAAAGGGGAATAAATCCAGTAAAGAACTTCTATTGTTTTTCTTAAGTTTGCTATCTAAGGACGCTTGGGGCTGGAACTGTGGACACTGCATTCCTTGTGCTGCCTGATTTAGAACCGTCTTTAATATTAAACCTTTGAATTACAAAGCATTTGGGAATTTAAATAGGACTCGACCGCGCACCACTGATCTCAAACACATAACAGCCTGTATCTGCATCGAATACAAATCAGATTTTAATGGCAGGAAACGCTCACTGAACGCGAGACAGCGCCGTGAAGGCAGCTGTGCTCTTGGGTAACAAGTGGTTGCTGCAGCTCAGGCACTGGAAAAACAAAATAATCGATGTTGTGATTTTTACCAGATTGTGTAAAAGGTGTTGTATATTCTTCTATTAACGTACCTATTCCGAGTGGTAGTTCATTTTGCAGTGTGTAGAATATGCACATATGCACATAACGGGTAATTGTCTTTCAAAAGTGCTTTGAGCAATCTTGGTCAGGCGCTGATTCTCGGTTTCCCGGCCTAATCCATTGTTGGAGCTTCGTCACGGTTTCCAAGGTAACCAAACCTCCAGCCTTGATCATTGAATTCCCATAGGAAAAAGACATCGCTGCTTTCAACTATGGAAAAAAAACTTCATGCATGTTCAATCTACATACTGTATATAGAACTATATTTTTGTGGGAATGGCTAAGAGTAAGGTTTAAGGTGAATGAAAAAGTGCAGAAAACAGAAATAGGGAATACAAAAATTGTGATACAGTAGGCGTCTACGTCGCGCAACTTTACAATGATGGGGAAATGGGTGTTTGAACATGGCTTGAGGGTTGAATTTTCAGCGGTTTCAGTTTTAACACTGCAACTGTACTGTAACTATATGCTCTCGATTCTTCGGACACTACAGTACTGTACAGATTAGACAAGTTTATAAATTGTGTTTTATAGGACCAATAGATGTGCATAATTGTTGTTCACTCTATTATGCAGACGAATATGCAGAAAGGTACAAAATAGATTTTCTCTGTTCCTTAGAGCTCAGTATTAGATGCGTTGTTGAAATAAGGCATTGCATGATCATACGAAGTTGACGTACTGTATCATGTAAGATTCGGGGGGAAGTGAAAAATTGTAACCCGGGGGTTCTCTGTCATTATAGCGATCTCATTTTATTTTTGAATGTGTTAGATCTGAACTGAACCTTCTTATTTTCCGAAAATATTGTTAATACATTTCACCAGTTTCAGTCTTCGCTAAAAGTTTCTTCCTTTGTTAAGATCTAGCAAAACGAAATTTAAATACAGATATCCGAGGACATAAACCACGAATTGAATGGATGTTATCGGGATGGATGTTAGGGGAAACTGTGCCAGACATTAGACACGGCAACGCTGCGAGCCAGATAATAATTTTATATTTTATATTACAGTATTTAAAACCATCTGAATTATGTCATTCATGGGCAAAGAGATATGTTAAATTGGCACTTGGGATATAACTTTGTATAATTCATAATGAAGTCTTGATTATACAGTACCAGCAGAAAAGGTGCTTATTTGAAAATGAAATGGTGCAGACGAAACATGTCTGGTCCGCCTAAAAGGAGCCTGACTGAGTAAAATAAGAAGGCTAAAGTTAATGGTCAAATATATTGTTACATTTTTTACTAATTTATGAGTAGAATATAGAAAAAATATGCTTTCCAACTCTATTCAAAGCACTGTGTCCTTCTATTAAGAAGGAATTATATGGAACCTTCTCTATATTATACAGTATAAGTGTCAAGTTTAAATTAAACAATGAGAATTACGTATTCACAGACTCAGAATATCAATTAAACTATTTTACAGGCTGATTTTGAAGCAAATTACTATAAATGAATTTATATTCCTATTCAGCATTCTTTCTGCTTTACATTTCTAAGAATAAATCTGCATTTCTAATTACAAAAATGCTACAGTATGTTTAAAGGATCATTATTAATAAAACAAAACACATTAAAAGGGCCTAAAAGAAATCATAGATAGAAATGAGTTCTTGAAAGGAAAAAAAAAACAGTTTTCTCCTATTAATAGTCAGGAGTTCTATATATGTGTACATTTCATATAAGTCACTGTGCCTTTAAAAACCCATGTGCTGCCTCATTTAATGCTGCTGAAAAACAGCTTAATAAAAACATGAGATATATGCTACTGCCAACTCCTATCATCAATTTTCACATTGACGTACCATTTAACATTAACTCTGCTTCATTGACTTTACATCCCATTTTATAACCAATAGTTCTGAGTTGTGTAATTGTGTACCTTTAATCCTTTAATCCACCCACTCAATCTACCCACAGTTCACAATCTAGTGTATCTTGAATGGGCATGTGAGCTATAGCCTATACATTTTGGCTTGACCCAGACACCAATCTCTGTGCTTGTTTTCACTTGGCATTATAGCAGTTGGTGTTTGTTATTTCATCTCTCATTCTTGCATCCCTGCGCTGCAAAATAACATCATCTGCTGGAACACTGCACAGTAAATAATGAGCAGTGTAGTGGTTGGAAATGGATGGGAACCATTTCAAAACTATTCTGTTCTGATGTTCCATTCAATGCATGTTCAATTTTCTAAAATAAAGCTTTGCTTGGTTACAGTACCTGCCCAAGTTGGAAGTACAGAAAAGGAACGCCAATGTAATGATGATGTATGGCGTCATGTCTATGTGGATGCCAGCTAAGCAAGGGTGGGCCTAGTCAGAACTGGGATGGTGGAATTAGGGGAAAACTGTAAGGAAACTTTCGTTTTTCCATAGGTTTTATTGGTGGATCACAAGTAGAAGCACTCTTCCTTCCTGGACCACACATTTCCAAATCAACTTCCCATTTCTTTACCAGGGTGCACTATACTGTAGGATGCGTTATCCTTACACCACGGGTGTTGATCATTAAGGATCACATGGAACTGTCTGAAAAAAAAATGTTTTGGGGATATTGATTCTAGTATCCTGGTTACATGCTATTCAAGGTTTGAAATTCTGGTGTCTTGTCTAAATTCTACTCTGGGCTTAAACATTCTTGCCTTCCTTCACTTAAATTAGTAAAGAAAATACTCAGTTTTCTACCTGATTGGGTATACAGTATAGTGTGGCAGTTGGCACACATTACGAAAGAGGGTAAAAAACTGGATCTCCTTCTATATGTAAAGTGCTTTGTGATGAAAAGAGGTATATAAATGCATTATTATTATTATTATTATTATTATTATTATTATTATTATTATTATTATTATTAAACATAAAGATTGGCTGAGGTCACATTAAGAAGTAAATAACAGATACAGTAAATAACTGTCTTCAGAGGATTGTGGCCTTTGATTTCAAATGACCAAATAAAGCTGCTTTAACACATGCAGCAAGCTACAGGGCCCAAAATAGACCCCTACAATCCCATTAACCTTTTTAATAACTATTAAGAGTCAGTGAGTATTTACTCTAAACAGTTGGGTAAGCTACGATCATTTGTCTTACACCATTTTTCAGGAAACATTGGAATTAATAAGGAGGCAGTGTAAGACCAGAGCTGGGAGGAGGTTGAGCTAATTTTCGTTTTACTCCATTGCGCCACAACATTCACAATCTTACTTAACTGAATATACAAAATTCTGTCAGTATTGTTTCTTTCTGAGATGTCCTCTCATCAAAAACATAGATCACATATATTAACAGTTTTAATTATAGCAAAAGAAAATCAGACTCCCTTCTAAACAGCAGTAAAACAAAGACAATTAATGTGTAATAAAGACATCAATAACCCATTGCCCAGTCACAATGAATTATTCATCTGTATCGGTGCTTGCTAAAGGAGTTTATATACACAGTGCATCTTGTACAGTGTATACATTTATAAATGTGTTGAATGCAATTGACATACAGGGAGAGTAGCAAGTATGGATCAACAGTGTGATATAAAATATGCATTCTGCATATCTGCTATGCTAGTTCATATGCAGACAGCGATCCATAGCAAAAACTGAATAATTTGTGAAGAAGTGGGGGGGGGGGGGGGGCTTATAATGGTGTTCTACAGTCATGAGTTAACAACCTTTACGGGGCCTAATGGTGTCGAAAAATAATACATCTGTCACCAGGCAAGAATAATTTATTGTGATTTGAAAGTATGAGATTGGAGGTCTGGTAGAATGGATCCACCTTAAATGTATTCGCCATGTGCATGATTGCTTAATTCACCGCATAATTCTGGACTTAGCAGGGTTCTGTAATGATTCTCTAATTCTATCGCGCTCAGGGTTAGGATGGGTGTCACCTGAAAAATACATTTATTTGTAAGTCCCTTCTTTTTCCAGATCTCCAACGGCAACTTCCTCAACTTCTCACCACACTGGCAGCAGCATTGTTATAAGTAATACTGTGTAGCTTTTATTCTGCTTTTTTTTTCACTTCTGTTGCAGAAAATCCAGGTGAGTGCAGCAAGTTAAAATGTGTTTTTCTCTGAGTGGACAACTCACCAGTGGAAATGTGAAAAAATAAAATTAATTAAATCATGCTTCAACTACTAAGTTGCTTTTATTTTACTAATTTTATTTAATTGCTTTCTTGCAATATGGGGACAGAGGGGAAAACCATGGACTCCTGACAATTTGTTGCTTCGCTACTATGTACAGTACTGTATGTTGATAGTTGAGAGTTATGAGATTTTTTAAGTGATAACAGGGCCCCACTGATTCCCTATACATGAATAGAAAACATTTAAATAATATATACATTTAATATCCAAATATTTGAGGGTTTTTATTTGTTTCTTTGAAAAACAAGGAAAATGTTATTAATCTTTTTATTCTCCTTGTAGTATATTCAGGGATATACAGTAGTTGCAAGTAGGTGCTAAATGACAATGAACAGAACAAAATTTCAAAAATGTTTGTTCATTTGGACTTTCTGAACAGTGGATTTTAAATGTGCTTTATAAATTCTTTCAGTTCTCATTTAAAGCAGTCAGTTCATGTCACATACATGAAAACATCCAGGTCCTTCTAAGCATCCATAAGCACCAGGAAAGGTGAAGACGGTGGGATTTTTTGGCAGGCTCAAGTGCCCACACTCCAAAGCCATCTGTGGAGATTAATATTATGAAGCGAGCCTGGTGCATTGTCACTCAGGGACTCAAAGAAATATTCACCGCATGCTTCCATCAGTTGTAACTGTGAAAATATTTGTTTTCAGTCATCTTAAATAAAATTGAAAACAAGGATGAAAAAGAGGAATAGCACTTTTTACAAGAATAAACAATGAAGACAGAATTTCGTTTTCATTCGAGATTAACTGAAATGAATCCAAGAAATGCATGTTTTGTGCAATGGGAAAAGGTGATTAAGATGAAGAGGCAGTGTCACATTAAGACTCCATTGTGCCTAAGCTATACCAAATAAAGACTCTAATTAGAAGCAATTAGTCATGCATGGATGCCGAGACCGGATATCAAGGAACAATTTATCAAAACTACTGCACACCGTAAACTGACTTATAGCAATCCCTCTGTCTTGCCAAAAAATGAGCACAAAATGAATGCAAATACAGTATTCAACTCTTAAGTGACACTTTAAAATGACAAAAAAAACATTTTCAAGTTACATCAGGAACCTTTGTTGAACATTAACTTTATTTTGCTGACATTATATTTCTTACTCTGTATTGGCTCTTGGCAAAACAGATTGCTGGACACATGACAAATACATTAGTTCACATCAAAATGAGTCGGCATGTGCTTATTGTTTAATTCAATGACTAATGTGTATTGTCCACACATCATTTGAGTCATTTGTGGTTTATCTAAAGGGGAGCTGCTCAGGTGTGGATGTTGCTATATCCTTCAATAGTTTGCAAAATCGCATCAAGCCAAGAAAAAACAAAATCATTCTAATCCCATTAACCAAGCCGGTAAACACGCTAGCCAATGGCAGAGGCGATTCCTTATAAAACACAGTGAACGAAATGCTTGGTGATATGAAGCATTTGCTTATCTATTGTGCAACAAACCGTAAGATTGGAGTTCACACACTATGATAATATCAATTGATGCTAACTCAAATTACCTGAATATTAACATGAACTTTAGTTTCTCAAGAAGACAGATGATAAAACATTGTCAATTGGATGAAGTACTTCTCCTTTCTAAAGACCCTGACTAGCAATAACCCAGGGTGTCTTCATTCTGTTGGCGTTTGTTTAGTCCAAAAATGGAAATAATGGAAATGGCAAGTCACACACACAATCTGTTAAATCAGACTGTTCTTGTTTTTCACTTAACCCTTCAACCTGTAACAAAAAAATATATAATTTGGGGATGCTTATATAAAATCAGAAAATAAGTTAAAAATAGATTAATGCTCATAAAGAGACATCCAGCAGACCCTAGAGACAAGAATAAAAACTTTTCATTGCTTCTCCTCACAAAAATCAAACACCAGACTGCTCTTTGATCGCTTCAACCAGAATGATAAATTAACTAAATTGACTGAAGAACTGAAATACCACAGAGCACTCTGGTTTCTTTCAACATATTTAAATAACTCAAATATAAATCCAACAGTTTTTCAAATGTTTAAATCAGTACCAGTCTAAAGACTGCCTAAATTATGTGGATTTAGAAGAAGATGGTCTAAGGCTGTAGTGTCAAAGGTCTTCGGTGCTTACAGATTTAGAAAACGTATCGGAATATGCCCACTTACATTTTCCTGTTATTTTTGTTTTCTATGAATTTGTGATTTTGTACAATTAGAAGCAGAATTGAAAGTATTCCTTTTTAGGTATGCCAAGTGTGAATTATCTATTAAGTAATTACAGTAGTTCAGAAGCAGGCAGTGTACCTGAAATAATGTATGCAAGTATACTGAAATAGTATTTAGATTAATTTATTGATTACATTTCATGTTAATGCTAACATTCTTATTTCTATTACTGCCATATTGGAATTAAAAGAAATTTAATCACACAGATTTGGGAATTTTAAAAGATAAAAACAGCAAAACGGAAAATATAATGGAATATTTTCATTTGAGACCTTCCCCTAATGGGCCCAAGATTTATGAAGCACTTTCCCCAAATGCTTTTAGGAAGAAAGGTAGAATTTTAAACTGCATTTCAACAGCTTTTATGAATCCACTCTATGCACGTTTACCTTTTAATAGATAAGCCATTAATTTAACGAGCAGATTTCTATAGAGAGACAACACTTACACATCATAAGTTTCAGTATCATTAGATTAGATAATACTGAAGTGGATTATTTTCCTGGCATTGATTTGCATTTATCTTTTAGCCCTTCTACTGGAGAAACACAGCCTGTGGCTCAAAAAGAACATACATTTATTGGAGTACTAGCTCCTCTAATGAAAAGCACTGTACCAAGCTATTTTAATGATATAATGGTGAGACAAAGAGGGAGGAATGCTTGCACATTGTTTTTTGAAAAGCCAATGAAAAAAAGTTTTTCTGTTACTTAAAAACAAACAAAAAAAAGACCAACAGTTTGGTCAAACTAATTTCATCTGTGCTTTCCCTGCTACATGTTTCTTTTACACACCTGCTGCAAGTCTAAGTATGTGAATGTTCTTCTTCTTTTACTTATAGAATTGTATATTCAGGGATCTATATTTACAGTATTACTACTGTGTGTACAAAATTCTGTGGAAGTGATAGGAATATGATAAAAACTGCAAAAAGGTTTGTTTCCTCCTCTATTTAAACATTTACATTAATGTTTAAATTAGATCAAATGTTATAGCTTCCTCCTCTTGTGAAATTAAAGGAACCTGTCTACTGCAAGTCAGAATAACAAACCTTCTTGACCATGTTATATAACATGTGCCATCTGCTGTGACAATTATATACCCTTTGGAACACAAACAGCCTATCATTTCCAAGTTATTTTTAGCTAAAATTCCCTGGCTAACAGCTAAAATGCTGAACAAATTTCTTAGTGTACAGTATGTTAAGAACAGATTCTAATCACATTCACGCTAATTGGTGCTCTCTGTTAATATCAAGGTGAATGTTATATTACATTAAGAAATATGTGCATAAACCTTGATCATGGTGTTTTTATTACCTCAGTCTGGTCAATTAGAAATCGCAGGTGCCATATGGACGCAGTGTTGTATGTAGTGCCTATTTGCAGACAGTCATTCTAATGAAGGCTAGAAATGAAGAGCCAAACACGGCTCATTAGAATCACTGGTTAGTATGCATATCAAGGCGTTGAATCAAGAGAGAAGCTAGATTGAAAAAGCCATGATGGAGAACTGATGCGTTTCATGCAACGGGCTCATGAACTGCCTTGGGACACTCATATTGGATTCCTATGCTGGCCCCTTTGACTATAGGAGATCAGATAATGAGTTACTAATAGCAAGGCCGGGAGTACAATACACATGCCGATGGGTTACTGGCTGGTCCATTATTTCTTAAAAGTATCTTGAAGCTTCTCTACAATTTGAGCAGGCAGAGAGCACAAGATGCAGTGAGCCTTTTTTAAAGCAATCAGTTCTTCTCCAATGGAATAATTAGCAGTTTTGAAACCTTCTAGACATGAAGTAGTAGAAGATCGTTATGCCTCATCTTTGCAAATAGCTGTGCTGAATGGTCTCATGTCTGAAATGAACAATAAAAGCTGTAAAAGGTTTAGCAAAACTCCCACCCATGCAAAGTTTGAAATTAAAAAAAATCTCTTGCTACTCAACATCTAGAGAAAATATCGCATTTTTAATTAAAATGAGACAAAGTTAAAAAAAACTACACCCACCAGCCAGATAAATCAACAATTCCCAAGAAAAGAAAAAAAATTAACTCGATCTTAATCAATTTCTCCAAGCTCACAAATACACCAGAGCCAGTAGAAATCTTTATGACAGTTTGGGATATTTGGGATGAAGAACTGTTTTATTTCCTCTTGTTTTCTTATTTTCTGTTTTTAAAGTATTGAAAAAAAAACGAATTATGCAAAAATACTACCCATACATAACTCACTACTGTGTTTATAAGGTGGATCTATACACAGTACATTAATTATTCTGCAAATGAACAGAAATACAGGAATATTTTTAATTGACATATAATGGGAACAACTGGTAAATTTAGATACAGTACACGTTAGAGATCCATAAGTGCCTGGAAGATGACAATCTGTTGCAGAGCTATTATTGGAATTTAGATTTTCATTATTATTAGAATTAAAATCCCAAATGGTCAAACTCAATGTTACTGACAGTTGTTATTATCACCTGTCAGATTGCAAAATGAACCTGTTTTATAATTTAAGACATAATACCTAATTAGAGAGATGTGGGTCTTACATTTTGAAAACAAGTTAAGCATTTATTTTTAAACAATCATATTTGTTATTATCCTTTGATATTTCATCTTTCAATGCACTTGTGTTGCATCTCAAGAGACAGTGGGTAACAGGTATCACACTATTGAGTGCAAGCTGGAATTATTTTTTCACTTTCTAATTGGACATACTGTATGGCACCTTGACATGTTATTAAAAGTGTTGGTATATTACAATATATCCTTTGGGAGCACATCATACTAACAAAGCAAACCCAAATATACAAACACTGCCTGTGTGCTTGTTAAATTCAGCTAAACATCCCTCTTTTTAAAAGAAGATTATGTATATTCACTGTACATAACATGTATATGCTGGTCGGTGCGATGGCTCTGTGGGTAAGGATCTGCGCCTGTGGTTGGAAGGTTGCCGGTTCCAATCCCATGGCCAGCAGAGGAATCCTCCTCTGTTGGGTCCCTGAGCAAGGCCCTTAACCCTAACTGCTCCAGGGGGGCTGTATAAACAGCTGACCCTGTGCTCTAACACCAAGCTTCTCTCCCTGTCCGTGTGTCTCATAGAGAACCTATGCAGGTGGTATAATCCAGAATTGAGTGGAGTAGGACAACGGGGAGGAGACGATGAGGAACATGGCAGGTTGATAAACAGGGGGCCGTGACGACAGAGAACATTTGCTCGGGCGGCGTAGCCGTGGCAGATAAGTCCAAGGGAGTACAGGGGGAAATCCGGGGCAAAGTACAAGGTCCTAATCCGAGTGATCCATGACGAAAACAAGACAAAGTTAAAAACCGGAACGTTATCCGGTACAGGGATGGGGAATAAAAACAGGATCACGAGGGCAGGCGCTCTGAGCCCCAGACTCAGCTGGGTCAGGACGCCGATAGGAGGCCTATGCCCTCAAGGACCTAGGGCGACTTGATGGTAGGTGGCCCTCTGGGCGTCTGTCTTCCAATGCAGAGCCAAAAGGAGGGCAGCAAAATGTGAAAGAGCCAGAGCGCCCTTAAGAGGAGGGATTACGATCGTGACAGTTGCGGTATGTGAAAAGACAAACTCCTAATACAAGAAACTGTATATGTTATGTTATACTGTATATTTGCTCTAACCATTTCAATGACACTTCGATCCAAAACCAAATATTTCAGCTGCATGGTGTCTTAGCCAAAGACCTCCAAACACCTCCAACAAATTGATAAGATCAGTTAATTCAAATGCCCAGTTAAGGTCTTGAAAAAACTTCAAATATTAGGAGAATACATAAATGTATCAGTACATTCCTATGCCCTTCACCAACCAAACATATGTCTGTAAAAACACAGACATACTTTTTAATGTTTATAGTTTGTCTTTTGTTTAACCCCCTTTCTGTCTGCTTGATTGGGAAGCTGAAATATGATCCCCATAGGATTTTATCATCATGAGGGAAAATATGAATTGCTTATTTTTTCTACTGTGTCAGCTGAAGTAGCTTGTAGTTATTTGTCTTCTAATTTATATTTTAATGAGTGACAGTTTAAGGGTTAAAATAGATTTAAAATTAAACAAATGTATTTCACAAACCTCCATTAAGACAATTATCCATCAGATTACAAATAAATAGCTGTGTAACTGCACCATGCCGAGCGTACTAAATGATAGTTTAATAGGTCACTTAAACAAACTCTTTAACTAATCACAGAACTATAATAGCTCAGACCAGTTGTACTGTACTGAAAAAGGGAACGGTCAGCACTAGCTGCTTGACAGCTCTAAAGACTCTGATTAAGAGTGGCTGTCTTTTATCACAGGCCTCTAGACTCAGAATGACTTTTAATTCAGCATTCACAGGTCATAGGTTCGCCATTAAGCTAGTATAATGTCCTAGAGAGGAAAGTATCCTAACACAATTAATAGGACAATTTAATGAATTCTCCAGAATCTCTGAGGAAAATGTTATGAGATTATCTAGATGATTGTGAAGAATTTTCATCAATTTAGTAAGTAGTGAGACGTATGTACTGTAAGCGACAACTACACATTATCAGTAAAATGAATCCGTTAGTTCAGAAACAGGAATGCTGACAACCTCAAGTCAAGATGAGGAGGTTTACCAAGATGAGGCCACTATAGTGACAAGGTGTTCTGGGTTTTTCTCACTTCCAGCTAGACAAAATCAGAAAGTTGCTTAGTCCTGGTAAGGCCTACAGCGACATATAGTATAGCCTATCACGGAGTCATAGAGTATAAGGCATTACTACACCCCTAAGGGAGCCAGCATTTATCTTGTGACAGGGACACAAGAGGCGATTTAGAAACACCAATTTATCGCACAAGCATGTTTTCAGGAGGTTGGAAAAAATAGAGCACCCGGGGAAGACATATAGAGAGGAACACCCCCCTCCAAAAATAAATCCAGGACCAAGAACTGTGAAGCAGCACACATCACACTACCATGTCACCCCCACTGTTACCCTAGTTAATGAATATCATGGGGCCACCCAAGCAACTCGGACATGAGGAGGGTCTTGAGCTCCATGAAGCAGGAGTCGCGGGTTCAAGCCCATGCCGCTTCACTAGCGGACTGTGACCAGGATGCTCCACACAGTGTGGCACAATTGGCAGAGTGCCGCTGAGGGGAGAGTGGGATTAGTTCCCCAGGGCTGTCTTGGATCACAGCAAATCCCCACAGCATCCTCAGCACCAAACCTCACATACGGGGCTGCGTTGCCTGCGCTGTGTTAAAAGGAGAGTAGAAATTTGTTGTGTTGAGCCTGTGCGTTGGTGAATATATGCTTCTTTTTAAAAAAAGAAGAAAATAAGCTCCATTTTGTGTCCACTCAAAACATATCCATATTCTTAGAAGCACTTAATTACTTTGATTACATCAATCTACAAACCTACCAATACTCGAAACAACAAACTTTTCAATCTCTAATTATCTTGTCTTTTGCGGCTATAATTAGGCATTTTTCACGCCATCCAGAAAGTTTTACCCAAACCAGGAAATAACCTTCTCCTTCAAAAAAAAACCTGTCATGCCGCTTGATTTCACAAGGAAGATAAAACAGCGCCCCCTCAAGCTGAAAGAAACCAAGTTGTACAGGAGATCTGGGAAAGGGCAGAGCAAGTGTGGAATGTAAAAAAATAAAACAAGCAAGCCTGTTTTCTTGAACTTCCATCGAGAAATACAGGAGGCCCCTGTTATGGCTGTATGGAGGGAGAGAGAGAAAGAATAAAAAGAGGTGGTACTTCACTGCACAAGATAAAAGCCGAAAACAAAAAGGAGAGAAAGAAAATGTTTAAAGCAAAGGTGCACTAGGGACCCTGCAGTGGAAAGCGGCCGCAGAGAGCTGCATACTAATGAAAAAGTACACCTATGAAAAACAAGATTTCTGTAGGCTTTCTACAGAGAATGTGCCCCTTGGAACATATCCTGAGCCTAGATTTCTTGCTGAGCAAGCTCAGGAAGTTCCCACTATACATTTCAAGACCATTTTATCACTTTTTGTTCAATGTTACATATTACATGCAAGAGAAAGTCATTTTGCCCATATAGCTGTGTTTTTATTGCTAGTTGTTTGCTGATCCAAGACCCTCCACCATTTCTTAAAGGAAGCAAGTGTATTGACTTTAGCAATTTGGCTGGGTGGCTTGCTCCTCCTCTTGTTTTGAATACACTTCTTAGAGTTTCCAACTGTGGACTTTTTCGGATCCCAGTCTGAGTTCACAAAAAACAGATTCTAGAGATGACCAACTCAAGTTCTCTAGTGACGCAGTCCCACAAGTAATTTACAGTACAATACATATCTTTAAAATATCACCTGCTAGAGGCTAGAGATATGAATTTTGTTGGACCAACTCAGCAGCTCTATATTTCAATTAGGTAAATAAGGATTTGATTATAGTAAAACCCAGAAGACGGTTCAGCCCCAAAAGACTGGAAGTGTCTCTGTCTAGTCTGATTTATTAACGATATTGTTCATTTTTCAGTACCTTATTTTGGTAGGGAATATTGGCATTGTCTGTATATCTTCTGCTGAAGTGAGGAGAAATCCATATTACTATTCTGGATACATTATTCTAAATAAATAAAGGAAAACATTAATTTACATAGAACTCTTCGGGGTCAAAAATTCATTTAAAAATAAATGTCATTCTTATGTAAAATATAAATAATAAATAGATGTTGCTTGTTTTCTTGTTTCACTCTCTAAGTAGTGTCTGGATGCTTGAGACCTTTATTGTAGAGAGTAAGTTCTGTCTTAAAAACACCTTGCACATTTCAATTGGCATTGGGGGCACTTTTTTTCTTTTCATGCAATCCTACAGGAAAAAATGACAGTGCTGTTGCTGATTTTAGCTTCATGCCCAGGCTCAGCTGCCCACTGTGTTTCTCTGAAATAACAATAGCTCCATGGCTGCTCTGGACTTTATGAAGTTGATGTTGGCTGCTCATCCCACAGTGCATCAAGGTTTTAAAATCAGCCCTGCTCTGGACAGGCTCCAGGGTTCTCTGCTTGAATCTCTGTGCTTTTGCTGCCAGATCATGAATTCTCCATGCACAAGCATACATATGCTTTATTAAAAATGTGGGACCCTGTTGCAATCTAATTAGAAGGCAGACAAAAAGGCACACAGAACACTGGCAGCATATTACCAATTACAGTTGAAATATTTTGCTGTCTGAGAGGTGTAATGTGTGTCATTTTCATCTTCTTGTTATTTAATTTCTTACTTTATGCACATCCCATTATCTATATGGCACCCCATTGTGATTTCTGTCAGAGTATCATTTTTTGTGGGAAACAACTTTAAAAATGGTTTCAAAGCTGATGGATAGGAAATATGGTAAGAGAGACAATGAGTAACACACAAAGACAAAAAACAGTAGTTCTAAAATTACACCCAATTTTACAGCGGTTTGCTTGTTTTCTATAAATCATTTTGTACAGAAGTGGTTAAAGCAGACAGAAATATCAGCTCAGCATCAAACATGAGCCACCTGTGTGTATCTGAAACTATTACTGACTTTAATTGCCTCCCGGGGGGGGGGGGTTGTGACTATTCATTGTAAAAATGTTTGCTTGTTGTCCTATTCACATTCTCACATATATCATTTAAATGACCACTGCAGTTCAAAAAGACCAGCAGACAGTCCTTACCTACACAAGCAGGCTTCAGTCCAAGATTGCACTGTGGAACAGTATTTTAAGCAGTTAGGTTTATGTGACATGCAGGAGCACACTGATCAATGGGACAGTGGAGATGGAGAACACTGAAGCCAAATAATATGGGCCATCTTTCTTTGTAATCTATGCAAACTGCTATGGACACCATTACGATTCAGTGCAGGATTGATGGGTTAATTGCCTCCAAACAGTAAGGGCAATGCAGTAGCTACATAATTTGGAAGGAGACTCTGCATGCACTCAGCCTGAAGACAGCATTAACAGAGACCTGCAACTAAAGCAATGCAATCATCAATCTTAGACAGGCATCTCTTTCTATGTGTGCGGAATAATGACAGTCACTCAATACGTTTGGGTACTTTAACTGGATTTTCTCTTGTACTCTCTGATTCATATGTGTACCCAGCCAGCCTCAGGCTTCTCACACTGTACTAAAATTGAGGTGTGAGATAGCAATCAGACGGCTAGGGCATCTCTCACACTGCGCAACCTGCCCAGTATTGAGGTGTCATTTCAATCCTGCCCAGCATCAGATGCTCAATTTTGAAAACTTTGAAAGTTAATTGATCAATTGCTTTGTATGTATGAACACGTTTATAAATGAAACTGTTATGCGCCTCTATTGAACACCTTTCAACACATTTAGCCCACTTGCTCTTGGCAACTGTACAACACACCAATGGAGCACCCTTGCAGCTTGTGATACACAAGAGCTCAATTTCTGTAAGACAATACATTTAGGCAGCAACAGCGACTATTACCAAAATTGAGAGAGGGCTTTTTTTTAAATGTCATTCAAGCCAACCGTGAGTAAGGTAGGACTACAGCTAAAGGAAGTTATAACAGAGCAGCTGCACTAACCATAAATAAAAGCACTGTGAATTGCCTGTCTCAGTTCTAGCTCATGTGCTTATTGTCTACCATTGTCCTCCTTCCCAGGAGACAATCTTATTTCCCTCCCATTTTTACATACTAGTGGTGCAGGCTGGCCTAAACTTCAAGCACAGCCTAGCATCATAATGTTAAGAGACAGAAGCAAAAGTCAGTCAAACATGTATAGCATTGCCACAAGCCAAAGGCATTCATCTTAACCCATTGCTGTACATCATGTTTTTGCTTTGTCATACCTTTCTCAGAAAACATGTTTACACTTTGATAGTGTATAGTTGTCACTGGTGTTGTTAAACTATCGCTGTAAAGGTTAAAATAATTAGACTACTTCATATTCAGCGAAGGAGTGAAAATGTGTTATTTCCAGAACCAAGGTAAGGCCTTTTTATAAAAAAATGTTTTTGTAATGAGTGGGAATGCATTGAGCTTCAGTGGTACTGGGGATTATTAAGGCCAAACAAAATGGACAATCTCCTTTAGTCAATATCTTGTAATTGGGCATGAGCTACTAAATGTTTCATTAGCGTTGTTTATATTATTTGAGATATTTAAAACAACGTGCTTTAGAATACCTTACACTATGTTGAACAAAAGGCGTCCTGATGACTCAAACCATTGTAGGTTACAGCATAACAGTGATGTCATGAAACTGTTCAGAAATTGCTAGTAAGTGGTAGCAATTATATCAACAGCTGAAATTCATCATGAACTAAGGACATTGCCGATCCACCTATGAAATATGTCAGGAGAATTATGCAGTACAATTACAAATCAAAGGCTAAAAAAGACCAATGGATTGTTCCCTTTTCATTTCTGCCCAGAAAATGCCAAGCAATAACATTCCTTCTATTGATTTTATGCACAGATAAATTTACATGATCTCAAAGCAATATTTGCATTTATTTCTGAAGACTTTGAAGTATGATTTTAAAAGTGCAGGAATAAGATTGCATCTTTAGACATTCTGTGAAGGAGCTGTAGGAAATGTAGGGTAGACTTTTCCTATTTATGATTTCTTATTGCAATAAAGGCTTGAATCCTTTTGTATTAAACACAGCCTCCCATTCAACCACCTTGAAAACACTTTAGCCCAACGTGAGTTATGACTAGGAGAATAAATAGCCATCTGCAATGGTTTTCGGTTAACCAGCCAAAAAATGGATATAGATTTTCAGTTAAATTACAATTCAACTTTCCCACTCAACGAATTGCCAGCAGAGCTTGCAGAAATGGGATCTCTAAAGAAACTGGAGGGAATTTAGAAGAAAAAAATATGTAGGGTTTCCAAAGGTGATCTCAGATGTAGGGGGGATTTTTGTTTTCATATTTTACTCCTTTCCCATTGGAATACTGTGTCATCTACCTTCCATCTTTTTAAACAATTAACCGCTGGTTTCTGCATGTTCATAGCCATTTGCTTTTTAAAATGGGATTTTATGTGTTGTTACTATGGGTAGCTTTTAATATGCTCTTGTTTTCTTTTTCTTCACTAGCTGTCTCCGCTTATGAGTTATGTAACCTGTACAGATTGAATCCAAAGCAAAATTTTACAATTTCCAGAAAGCAGACTTTGAAGGAATGAGACACCGTTTAAGTAAAATGGAATGCAATAATTGATGTCAACAATTTAAACAAATTCTACTTGAAGCACAGAACAAATTTATCCCAACTGTGAGTAAATCAAAAGCTTGAAAATAGTATCCCAAATGTTTGAACAAATCGATTAGAAAAATATAGAGAAAACTAAAGCACTTTAGAAAATGATTAAAAAACAACAGGATCCAGTTAAAGAAGAGGAGTACAATAAATTGCAAGCTCACATAAAAAAAATATTAGAAAGTGCAAGAGAGAAATTGAATGGAATATTACAAGAGAGACTAAAATAAACAGCGCTTTCAGAACTACAAACACAAAGAACAATCGAGGATGAAGTAAAATGTATCCTGGACAATAATGGAAAACTAAGCATTGTGAGGGAAATGGCTGACGTGCTACACAAAGAATATCACTCAGGTGTGCACTAAGACAATAGCATGCCTAAGGCAGCAAAAGGACAACATTCTCTATTAAATAGTATACTGTACATACTGTACAAGAGGCAGAAGTGTTTCAGGCACTGTAAATACTCTCGTGGGCTCAAATGAATCTTAATATGTCGCACATGGCGTCCGTTTGGTCTTAAGACGCTGTTGCACTTATGTTTTGGGATTACTGTATTATGGCACTTTCGTGCCTTGGCTGGTTTTTGTCTCTTGCTGTCAGTTTCAAGTCTCAATAAACAGCCTATGTCTTTGAAACCTGTCCGCCTCAGTCCATGGTTTTCCCTGGTGTAAGATTGGCAATTGGTGAGTCAGCGCATCAGTTTGTTGCGGACTTGTGGACACTAGCCTCCCTTTGCCAATTCAGCGTGATGCAGGACGAGTTCATTAGAGACCAACTAGCGGAGTACACAAATAACACAAAAGTCAGAAAAAGATTGCTGATCAGCAATCAGCTTCAGCTTCGCCTTCCTTTGCTCCCGCCACAGTTCACATAGTGAACGCAGAACTCAGAGCTTTTAAAATGTGCACTGTCGAGCTGGATGGTGTGTGTATTCCCCTGTTGTTGGACACTGGGGCTGCAGTCTCCATCCTGAATCTCTCAACAGTGGAGCAGTTTCTCTCTCACCGGGCTCTCTCAGCACCGTCCACCACCCTGTGCAGTTATAGCAGTTCTAAAATTGATATTGTGGGCTCACTCAGCTTACCAGTGCCCTATGGCTCCAGGACTCTCTCTGGAGAGTCTCTCAATTTCCACATTTCACTCGCCTTGAGTTTGCTTTGATTGGCAACAGCAGCTCAGCCATTCTCACTGTCAGCTCTCCGTGGCAGCCCCAGTGGCCTGCAGCATTCTATGGTCCGGCCGCATCACCGCTTTTAATCAAAAGGCCCTGGTTGACACCATCATGTGCCCAATCATCCAGCCACTGCGCCACATCCCGCTGGCCCTACATGATGAGGTCACTGCAGATCTCCAGAGACTCCAGGAGGCAGGCATCATTGAACCGGTCAACGCGTCCCCATGAGTGTCCAATCTAGTGGTTGTCAGGAAAAAGTCTGGGGGCTTGCAAGTCTGTGTGGACCTGAAGGCAGTAAACAAAGCCGTAATACCAGACAAGTAACCCCTCCCCACAGTGGAACAGCTCAACTCACAGTTCTCCAGTTCCACTATATTCACGAAACTGGAGCTTCGACAGGGCTACCTCCAGATTCCTCTCCACCCCGACAGCCGGAATTTGACAGCTGTCTGACACAGGTCAGGGTCTTCAGCTACAAGGGTGCCCTTCAGATTGAGCTCTGCCCCAAGCTGTGTCCAAAAAGGGATGTCCACTATCTTCGCCGAAATTCCTGGGGTGGTCATCTACCTCAATGACATTGTTGTTCATGCCCCAGCCCTTGCCAGCCATGAAGTGTCTCCACAGGGTGTTCAAGATGTTCAACCACCAGCAGCTCACTCTCAGCAGTGAGAAATGTGTGTTTGCCGCTGACGCCATCGAGTTTGCGGTTTTCTGCGATATAACACTAATTGTACTCAAGGAAACCCTGTGTTATTCAGAAGCCTGTTTCAAAAGTTGCTTAGTACAGGGGTAGTAACTATGGACTAAAGAATTACCCATCCATAAGAAGGGTAAGAAAACCACTAAGTAATTAATGGCCAATATGTCTTACTCCAATTATATGTAAAATACAGTATAAAATAGATTTTCAGAAGGCTTATAATAAAGCCCCTCATTAAAAATTAATTCTCAAATTACAGGCCATAGGCATTAAAGGAAATGCAAATATTTCACTTGTGTGTTAGTTAATAGAGTGCAAACAGAGTGCAGATAACTGGGTGAATAATCAAAATGGGGCTCTACTAGGTACTGTAAGATGTGCTCAGGAATGTGTACTAGGACCACTGCTCTTCCTTATTTCTATCAAAGATCTAGATTCATGTAAAGTTAATTAATTAGTCAAGTTTGTACATAATACCAAATCAGGAAGATTAGAAAACACTGAAGAAACATCAAATGAAAATTGTCAAATACATTTAAATAAACTTCAAGACCTGGTAAATACCAGACAGATTACACGTATTGTATTGTGCTGTTTATGTTAACACAACATTTACATCTCCTAGACAATGTGGGGAAGCAACTAAAAAGACAAAAGGTTAGGATCGATAGTCAAAAGCATAGTACTTAAAAGATGTTAAAATTGTACAACATACCCAGCAGTGTTGCCAAAGGCACTGAAGTCCTGGCTTTTTTCAAGATGCACCTAGATGAGATTCTTGGATCAATTAGCTACTTACAGCCAAACAGGCTAGAGCGACCGAATGGCTCTCATTTATGACATTTTATGGTTTCAGTAGCAAAACACACAGGTTGGAAGATGGAACCTACAGTATGTGGAATTACCCCTAAAGCCAAGAACAGGAGACACTTCTTCACATAACCATTTGCTGGAATTTGGAACAAGCTACTGATCCTTAGATTAACTAGCTACTAATAAAAACACTTAATGGCCTCCCCACATTTGCAATCATTCTTATGGCTATGGTACACCATTCCAGTGTTCAGGAATCTTTCTGTTTTTCACCAAGGTAAGAAAAAAGGACTTCCTTTGGATTTTTGCCTCTCTGATTGCTAGCCACTGAGATAAGAAGAACTGGTTCGTTTTTTATTTCAGAAAATGCACAATATAAAATCACATACAGTAAGTTATAACAAGAAAAAGAATTGCAAGGACATTTCTTTATGGCCATTGTGTCAACTATTGCCATGGTCATGAGAGTCACATTATCCCATTGAATTTTCTCACAAAAAAGATGCAAGGCTCAGTGTAATTATCCTTTCATGGCCAAAGTCCCTTGTGAAAGAAGCACTATGAGGTTCAGATATAGGTTTATGAAACACGAGTTATCTTTTTTAGTGAAACATCCTCATGGCTATCCTAAAGCCCAAATTTCACTATGCCATCTGCAATCAATGGATCAGTTCTTTATAGAATGAATAGTAGTAATGATTCTCTTGAATGGTAGAAGGGTACACAACTCCTTTCCTGGAGTGTCATAATCTTTTGGATCCTACAAATCTCTGTATGTCTCCCACACTGAAGAGCTAGGGGAAGCTGTTAAATATGTCAAGTTAAGCCAATAATCAGATCATTTAGGCAGTTTAATGTTGAGACAGAATGATAAACTACAGACCTTGTGGGCCTCCAGGACTGGAGGTTTGTACACATGCTTCATAATATTGCTACATCCCTGATACATCCAGATAAATACAAATCAAAGAGCTCTGAATGGGGACCACTGGTTTTGACCTGAGTGATTGCGCGAGGATCCAAACACATAAGAACTCATGAGGACTGTAAAAGTAAAGTGCAAGACATTTTATTACAGCCTTTTTAAGACTTACAACAAAAAGACCCAACCACAGGCTAACACCATGAGACACTACTTTTACACTTAACTACAATGTCACGATCGTAATCCCTCCTCTTAAGGCTCTTTCACATTTTAGTTGATCGTGTGCACCTGCTGCCAATCCTGCCCCTCCTTATTTAAGCCGGGCGCTCTTGCTACTCCCGGCTCTGCATCGGAAGACGAATGACCGGATATCTGCCTACCATCAAGTCACCCTACGTCCGCAGCTTGAGGGCATAGGCCTCCTCTCGGCGTCCTGACCCTGCTGAGTCTGGGGCTCAGAGCGCCTGGCCCTGTCATCCCATTTTTATTCCCTCTCCCTGCACCAGATCCCGTTCTGGTTTTTATCCTAGTCTAGTTTTTGTTTCGGATGGATCTCCTGGCTATGAACGTTTGGACTGCTTCCTGGTTTCCCCTTCTGCATAGTTTTGGACTTGTTCGCCTGTGCCACGCCCCCCGAGCACCGGAACACTGTCATCACGCCCCCCTGTCAGTCATCCCATCCTGATCCTGTCATGTTTACCTGTTGCCCTTCTCCAGTCTCTTCCACATTTTACAGTCTGCATAGGGTCCTGACCTACGCATCATTACATACCACTAATGGTGAGAATGTGGATACTAACCTTTCACCAGTGATAATTAACCAATCATCACCAGGTGAGCCTATTTACAAGTGATACAGGCCTTTGATGGCTTTTGATGGCAAGTTGGCTGCTCTTACTACTCTTTAAAGACCTGTCTGCCACAGCGCTTATTAAAGTTAAAATAAGATCGTATTCAGAGAGCTGCACAATCAAAAGTCAGGTTTGAATAGAATATTAGGTTGGTAATGCAGTACTCTTTCTGGCCAAAGAAAGAGCCAATGCACAGTAAACAGTAGCTGATGTGCTAGGGACAGATTCCCTAATGAACTCCATTGCCTCCACTGTCATTCAGGACTGTATCCCTTATTGTTTATTTCCCAAAATTCTCCAGCTTGCAGGTACGGTTTGGCCCTCAAATGGGGTTGATAAACAGATGGTGTTAACATTATCGATCATACTAATAATAATGCTATTGAGAGAGAAGAGTCCAGATGGGGATCTGAATTTTGTGCTTGCCAAGTGCTTTAACACTAGATATCCTATACATCTGACAGAAGAGGAAGTTCTCCTCTAGCACATCTGCAGAGTCTTCATATTTATGTGCCATTGCACTGCATTACATACCGTTGGCACAGTCTGAAAGGATGAGTTTGTAGAAAGTAAAAGTAGATATTAATATCATTAATGACAAAAAGAGCTGCTTTTCTACTGGAAACAGAAACAGAGGGTGGAAACATCACCATTTGTTTGCTGCAGTGTTACTGTTTAGGCCAGAAACACCATGGAATCCTAATGCTTCAGGTGCCCCTGAATGTAACTCATGTACAGTATAGTGTTACTGTATAAAACAAGTTTGGAAACTAAATTGGAAAGTCTGTCAGTGTGCACATGTGCTCCAAGTGCAATATTAATTCTTAATATTAATAGAATTAAGTTCAAGTAGGCAGCTGCGACAGCATGCATAGGCTGCAAAGGACCAAGTAACGGTTTATTCCATGCTGGAAAGAAAAGAGACACAATGATTCGGCTGTGGAGCCTTTGTCAGGTGTCAAGAAAGTAAACACCTGAAGCAGGTTCCACAGCCAAAACATTGTGTGTATTTTTTTTCAGCATGGAATAAACCTTTACTTGTTCCTTAGTAGCATTAATGCTGTTAATGATTCTGTATAGAAATTAAATTAGTTTGTACTGAACGGCAGGAATTGCTACTCAAATCTCTGGTCATACGTGTGGCCCTCTCTTTCTCCCAGCTCTTGAATAGTAATGATGGGCTTCATACACCACACTACACAAGCACAACAACATAAAAAACTGAGAACAGGAACCAAAATCTCATAAAGAACATTGATTATGTTTTTGGGAATTTCTGTAACCAAAAAGAGAACAGGTAATCCAGAACTGTCATTGTTGAGAGGGGAAGTCTTAATGGCAACCAAGTATTCTAGATGTCTTTTTCTAAGTGAAAGCATGATGGAAAATGAATTGCATCAAACCGGTCTGTTTTCCTGTAGATTGAACTTACTCAACTACAACAAAAATGAGAAAGATACTGTACATATTGCAGAAGAGACAGAGAAAGAGAAACTAACAGACAAAAGGAAAGGTAGATAGGATAGGATTCTATAGGGGTAGAACCACCTAATAAACGGTGCTCATGGAAATTATTTGATAGGAATACAGAGGCTATCTAAAGAGATATTTATTGATGAGGTTTGAATGTAATGTCTCACCTTCTCTTCCCATGTATGTTGAGATCCTCTTCTGTTATGGTGTGAATGCAGCACAATTCACAGAGCGCCACGCTGGAGCTGGTGAAGATTCCAGCTTCCCATCACTCACAGCTCTGTCTCTGCCTGCACACACGGCCCCCCGCTCAGCAGAAAATGGGATTTCCTTTAGCTACAAGAGTTGAGCAAAATGCAATTAAATAGATACAGACTAGTATTACTGTACTGTTATATATATATATACATCTTCAGAACAAGATAGAAAAGTGTATTACTGTATGTTCCAGTCAATTTATTTGCATTTTTATTATATTAAAAAGAGCACAGAAAATAAAATATAAAAAAGCAAATCAAGGGCATTACATAGTAATATCTTAAACTGAATTGCCAGATTCTTACCATTCATTTCCATATGTTTAATATTGTTTATTTAGACTATGTTTTAATTGCCAGCGAGCTATAACACTTTTTGACACGTTGCAATCCATTCATCACAAATAGCACTGTTTTTTCAGATCGTCTTGGAACCTAAAACCCAGGGGTTCACTGGCTTTCATATATTATCAAATTGAGAATCTCAAATTCCCTAGCTGAAAACTGGTTAAAGATTCAGAGATTACTCAAGATGTCTCTGTTTTTAACATAGAAAATATTTTACATGATTTTATTTTTCACTTTTAATGGAAAAGTTAAGAGGTTTGTGAAGACTAAGTAGTAAGAGATTTTAAATTTCAGTCTCCTTGATTTTTAAGAAATGTCCAGGCATTTCAATCTGGCATTTCATTCAGACTGCCACAGATTTTTATGGCCAGATTCACAAAACAGGAGGATTAAGAGAGAAGCCCTATCTCTCCATCAGGAAGATGCAATCACAGCCCTGAGAGAATGGTAATAAATCTCCCTCCTTCATCTTTCCCTGGACCAGTCTAGATTGTCTAGAACATATAATTTCTTTGATGGTTATTTGGGTTGCGTTTTTCACAAAGTGTATCTGCTCATTTGAAATCACACCCTTCTTACTATAAACTCAATGCATAAGGCTACCACTTAAAACTTGATTCTCCTCAGAAAAATATTTCCTTTTTAAACTGAAAGCACTGAAAGAACAATTTATCATGGTGAGTACTTCAAACTCAAAACAGTGGAATGGGAAAGTCTCACAAAAGTTATTTGTGCGTGACAGCATTAAAAATAGGATTTAGTTTATAAATCATATATTTAATTGTAATATCTAAGTCATTAACTGCATGACAAATTGCAAGGTATGGGTGGATAAATCTTCCATCATCTGCTCAGAGAAGTGTTTAAAATGTGAGTAGTGGCTCAGTCTCATTATTTAGTGTCAACACTATACAATTACTGCACCGTTATACTTGAGTATCCTGGTGTTACTTCTGTATTTTCACATTTGTAGCATTCAATAGAATTTGATTTAAGCAAACTGCAAGTATATGTACTATAAGAATCTAGTAGTAGGATTATACTGATACTGTATACAGTACATCCTTTAATAAGTGTTACCACAGTGAAACGAAATAGTGAAAATGTGAAACCCATCACAAGATTTTCTACATTCCGATGAGATGAACCAAAAAATAGGACAGAAAATTAAACTCAGCTGAGAAGATCTGGAACCAGACAGTAAATAATTGAAAGGATCTGCAAATCCTGGAACTAGACATTTCTTGATGTGAGACAATCATTGTATTTCTGACTGGTCTGGACAGCTACAACACCTGTTACTTTGCAGGGTTTTCAGTTAGTAAAGCATTGCTCTTCCAGCTGATGTTATCTATGCTGTGGGATTCATTTAACTCCAGTTTGAAACACAGAGGATGGTTAAGAAAGAACAAAAGAAGGCCATTTGGCTGGTTTGGTAGTTTGTAACTAACTGATTCAAGGATGTCATTTAGTGGCTACTTGAAATAAATACTCCCACAACCCTCTGCAAAGTCCTCCTGTTAAGGGTAAACCTGGGAAAAAATGTGTATGCTTCTTATTTTTGTCCAGCACTGGTATGAGAATCAACATGGTAAAAACAAATAAATAAAAAGTGGTATAAATCACAATTTATTTATTATAGCTTTACAGAAACATTTTCTCCTTGGTTTGTTTCCTCTAAGATGTTGCACACTCATTTAGATGATTTGGGGTTAAGAGAAACAGTAAGCCCTGTATCTGAAGTATGCTTATTTGCAACATCTGTACTGGGTTGTCCCTTGTCATGCTGGTAATGTACCCTAAACATAGCCTCACCTCTGGAAGGTTTGGATTTTCTTCCTCATCATCATTAATATGAGATATGATATGAGATAGGACAGTAATCTGTTGACCAGAAAAGGCTTCAGTAGCCATTCACTCTTGTTATGTGAGACCTCTTTCCCAGAGGACACAGTGTTCACTACATATTTAAAACTTTACAACTGTATCACTGCTTATACTTTCTGCATAAAGGTCTTGCGGCAGTGATGGAATTTCTGATGGGTTAACAGACAGTATAACACTGTATTAGGTAATATTTCATTTTCAGACAAAAGCTATTAGTCTATAACTTGTATTACCCAGCTATGTTTCCCTAGCTGTTTCCACTACTACGGGCCATGTACTGTAGGTCCATATTTACGTCAGAACTTTCTGCATCCTGTTGTACTAAAGGAATACAGAAAAACAATGCACTCAATGGACTTAAAAGTCAAAGTAAATTCTAACATAAGTCTTGCCTCCAGTCTCTCTTTAAGAAATTCAAAGCCTGATGAAGGCATGCTATCAGTCTCTCATTAATCACGCTGCTCCACTGCCTCAGACTGAAAAGGTTTCATCTTCTCTGCTGGGTGCTGACAAAAACCACACAAGGCAGATTACTCAACAACTAAAAAAAAAAGTTTCGCTAGACAGATCTTCCCTCTCTCCCTAACCCCTGTCACTTCAGTGAGAAATGATCCACACCCTTCAGAGCTCAGGACACTATCCTCTAGAACAGCAGCCCCTGGAAGAGACCCATTCAGTGCTGTCAGAGAGTTAACACGTTTCATCAATTATGGAAAACCTCAAATCATACATCTAAAAATGAGAAACAGAAAAGGAAGTTAAATTTAAGAATTAAACACTGCAATTACATCTCTACCTGTAATTTCACTGGATGGCTGGCTAATCTTCTTTATCATTGATAAAACACTAAGAATACGATATTTCCAAAGATACTGTAGTTGTCAATGCATATACTATAAGTGTATAAATCATAGTTTCTCTAACAATCAGAACACTGAAACATCACAATTTCCTATAAGAACAGGTCATGCATGATACTCAGCAGAATTAATCATTTTCTCATGTACTGAGTGTTTCTCAAAACATCAAGTAAAATGTTGAAAGATGGCATTATATTAGCCTCTACAATGTGGTCTGGTAATTTACTTCATATACTGTATTGATGACATACATTGACATTCTAAATCACTGTTTGATTTTGAAGGGTCATGGGAGTACAAAATAAGCTATACAGCTGTATTGTTGAAGTCAATACCCTGACTTCTTTCAAGAAATGTTTGTTGGGCCCCTTGGATCAATAAGCTACTAACTACCAAAAATGTTATATGGGTTCTCTTGTCCGATACTGTTCTTATGTTTTACTCAACAGTAATAAAATTACATTTTTTGAATGTTTAACAGAATCTTCTCCCCTTGTTCATGCGGGTTTTCGCCAGGTGCTTCAGTTTCCTCTCAGTCCAAAGACATACTGGTATGGTACGTTAGTTGGCTGCTGGGAAAACTGGCCCTGTTGTGAGTGTGTGAGTCTGTGTCTGTACAGTATGTGCCCTCTTATTGATTGGCATCCTTTCCATGGTGTATCCCTTATCAGGATACACTCTGCTTCCTCTCCGACCCTGTATTGGATGAAGTGGTTAGAAAATGGATGGATGAATGGAATATTTAACAGAATATTTTATTCTGTATAGTAGAATGTCTATTGTCAGAACAAGGTTAGATACTTCCCTCTGAGATTTCACAGAAGACAATATTTTGGTATAAAACTAATAAAAAATGTTACTAAATGTTGTTTCACAAGGCATGGTTTATGAAAGTCAGCAGATGGTCTTAAGCTTAAAGTTATGACACTGTTAGTTTCATTTCTAAAAGATTCAGTTATGCTGTAATGCCACCCAGCTCTGCTATACCTTAATTTTATTCCCTGCTGTTTCAATTTCATGACTCTACATTGCAGGTCCACATGTCTTCCCAGGTGTGGGGTTACCAGCAACGTCCAGATGCATCTCCAAATAAATAACTTCAACTGAAAACCTGCTCGGCATGTGTATTTTTGCTGTGTTTTGTGTTTTTCCCAATGCCCTCCAAGCAACAAGGATGCATAAAATTTACATGCTACTCAGCTATGTTTGGCTCAGGGGTCAGTTGTGCTGGCGGGTATGCAAAAATAATGCTGAATTAGGATCAGTCGAAGCCCCCATACCCCAGCAGTACATGAGCATAACCCAGAGCAAGTGCTGACAAAATGAAAGAAATCGGTACACCAAAATTTCAAAGCTTGCTTTCACAAGACATCTCTGGCTACAGGCAAACTGACCCCTTTCTAATCTGCAGGGTAGTCTCTCTGCAGCATCACAGATTAAAGTGCAGCAATTAAATAAGCATGTCTGCCAGAAAAATGCACGCTCAGGAGCTAATGAGCGCCCTGCAAGGGACAACTGACAGCATGTAAATATTTCACATCTTACTATCTTTTGCATGAAGTTTGTTTTTTCCTTGGTCTAACCAATTTCCTTCTGATCCCTGATATACATATTAAATAGTTAGACTGCCCTTGTTGCGTAATTTTAGAAAGGAACATTCTTCAGTTTGAAATAAAAACAGAAAAGGGAAAAACACCTACCTGCTTGCTTCTCATGAGACTTGATGAAAGCCAAGAGTCCCACAGTATTCCAGGATGGCTCATGTATACCCTATGGAAGTACATAAGGAAAGTTTTATGACAGTTTCTAACATTCTTCTATTGTTTAAATAATCTTAGTCTGAAATTGATATTACAGGATATATTTAAAGCTATTTCAAAAGGAAGCACTCAATGGTGATTGAGTCTGTTTTGATTGCCAGTCTGTTTGAAGTATTCTGCATTAAAGCAAAATTAAGTAAAAAGTGACTTTGTCTAGTCAGCTTGTAGTTGTGGCCAGGATCGAAATATAAATTGCATAGCCGTAAACCTTGAACTTTTCTTTTTAGGAGTAAAAGAATGCAATTTGCTAAAGGCCTGAATCAAAGCATGAATAATAATTCTTTATTCATAAAACTGTTTTTACTTATTATACTAAAGGGACTTTTCAATGAGCTATGGCACTTCAAGAAAAGTTTACTGGAATCCTTTTGGCACTTTAGCAATAGAACTGGAACTAACCCTAGAGGATATTGAGTCTTGAGTCTATGCAATATTTCCCGTCACTTGCATAAGCCATTTTTCTGACAATGATGTGTAGGCCCAGTGAGAGTGGAGAGAGCAGAAACACGTGAAAACAAAATGATCGGATTTGATCAATTGCTCCCCCACAGGACAGCTATGGAACTTACTTGAACTGTTTCCCAAAGGCATTACCCTTGGCGCCAGGATAGGTCAGATTTCTGACTCACGATGTCAATGTTTTGATAGCTATTAGTATTGTGGTAATAGTAGTATTGTGGTTTGATGTCTAACGGATTAAAGTTTTACCTTACTTTCATCATAGAACTCTTCAATGGCATTGGTTTATTATGCAGTGCAATCTTCGGTCATTTGCATATCATGTCCCTGATTCTCTGTAGCATATGTTTTAAATGCAGTGGGAAACTGCAGGATATTACATTCTTAAACTATTAGGTTTTAGAATTTGAGGCAACAATAATTTTGGAAAGAATCAATTAACATGTGAAAGCCTCTCTTTTATAGATTTTATAGCATAGATAAAAGTACTTTTCCCTGGTAGTGTAAATTACTGGAGTTGCTGGAAAGTGTTGTTGAAAACTGAATCATCCATTAGCATGAATGAATCTTTTTAAAAGTCATAACAGAGATAAGTGAGATGGAGACCCACAGTCAGACACTCCCTGCTGGTTAGTGAAGGGAAGAAAAAGATGTAAAATACGTTAAGTGATGTCCAAGGAATGTTGAGCTCACTGGTTAATAAGAATTCACAAGTTCAGGGTTTAAGTGAGGACTTTCTAGCTTTCTAGACTCTAATTAAGAAATGTATCTGATAGAAGAGGTGACCTGAGGAGGCAGGTAGTGGACATGTCTTTGTGCTCAGACAACAACCTACTGTATGCAGGGAAGACCTGTGTATGTGGGTTAATGTCTTACTCCTTTTAGGCAACAAGAAACTTTTCTAAGCAAAGATGACAATCTTGTTTATGTGGATCTCTGCTTGTGCAAAAAGCGCCTTTACTGAATATGTAGTGTTAGTGCTGTAGTCCAGCCATGTGGTTGAAGTCAAAACCATGGCATCTTTCAAGAAACAGGAGAGTCAAATCCTTAGACCAATTAGCTACTAAATAACTACCAAATGGGCGAGAGAGAGGGTGTCTTTATTATTCCCAGGGGGCAATTTATTGTACAGCAGCAGGGAATATATTGAAAACAAAAGGGCAGTGGTTGTGGTTGGAATTCATTAAACAGTCAAGATTAGCCAAATGGTCTCCTATCACTTTCTGATATGAGTTTCAGAGTGGGAATGAGCCTCTAGACATGTATTGTGCTACTATTATAATTCAGCTGTTAAAGGTATTTGCTGAAATGTGTAATAGATCTAGATTTCGTTTAGTGTCCCCTACAGCATCATAAGAACAATAAAAGACTTTAGTGTTAGGGTATTTTATTAGTGCTGCTGGATATTCCATGCATGTCCCCGGTTCGACTCAGATCATGATCTGCATGCACTGAAGAGGAGCAATGCACTTCCACCTCATTTAATGAAACAAGTCAAACCTGGCATTCCCAAAGTGCCAGAGAAAGGCTGCAGGTCATTAATCAACAGTGTAGGATGTTGGTCTTCTGCTTTATGATAATGACTGTTCACCCAGAACTCTGAAGCTCCTCTGTGTAGTAAAACAATCTCTTCGTATCAACAGCTCATACCGTGTCTACCATTATATTTGTATTTTGTTTTGTGTTCCATTTTGTTGTAGTGATGTTGTTATTCTTCTGCCATATTTTACAGTTTGTTTATGAGAGGCTGCCGTTTCTGTATTTCTGTCAATGAAGTTTCTGGTGCTGAGATCCATCGGGTCACTTTGTTACCTTGGAGACTACATCTTCCTAAGTTTAACCACATTATGAAGGCATGTAAGATTCGGTAATGCAATTGAAAGAACAGTTTCAATATTACACCCTTTATCTTTAATTCTGGAAACGTAACAACATCAGAGTCATAATTTATCAAAGAGATGCAAGACATGCTTTAAAGATCCATATTACAATAATGTATCTTGTCCATATTGCAGTCCACAAACAGTAACAATAAGGTGTACTTTCCAGCAAAACAGAAAAAAAAACATACAAGTAGACAAACACTGAAATTTAGAAATTCATATTGTATATTATTACATAGATTGATGGACCTTATGAACAACTCAGGGCTTTTTCATTGATTCACTTTTTTCACTGTTCTGAGAGTTTTTCTTAGAACTCTGAGGTTAACTTTAGCTCTCTGATTAAAATCTAACAGTTTATAATCTAATATCAATTCTTTTAGTTAGCATATTTCAAGGCATTTCAAAGTGTATAGAAATAATCTTTGTGATTTGGGAAAATCTTGGCAAGTAAATAGAACGACTTGACTTGCCACAAAGGAAACAGCTGACAGTTACATCTGCCTATAGCTGCTTGTCTAGAGGACCATACCTCTGCAATCATTTCCAATGTGCCCAGGAAGCAGCAGAAATGCTTTCAGGATGGCAGAGGTTTAGTGCTGGTAGTGTTCCAAGGTATCACCAAGATGTTGAATAACCTATGTCTTACAGATAGACACATCCAAGCTTGAAATTAGTGAACTACAATCATTGGGCACAAGTGGAAATCAGATTCAGCTGGCTAAAGTGCTTTTTCTCTGATAAATCCAGATTCCAATTTCCTTGTAGTTCTCTAGAACTTCACTAACCATCATGTTTGATCTTTCCAGGCAACACTGCAGTGTGTTGTAACAGTCTGTTGTAACTGTGACTTGTTTTCCTAGTATTATCTATGGTAGGTAAGAAGTGCAAGGGAGAAGTTTTTACCTAAAATAAAATGTGAATGATTTATTGTAAAAGATTGAGGCACAGTAACTTTACACTGTTATTCCCTCATCAAATATCAGATTGGAAAAACTGAAATACAACCCAAGCAACCTGAGAAAGAGACTTAGGAGTTTATTTTGTCGTTATTGTCCTCTTTTTGAAAATAGGGGAAGTGGTAAAAAAAAATAACAGAATGCTAGGGTATATATGAAAGTTGAAATATAAGCAGGTCGTGTTAAGGTTATACTACTCACAAGGCAGACTACTTGTAAAACACTGTGTTCCAGTAGAGTTGCCATACTATGAACTATGGACAGTGCAACCACATAAAGACAAGCAACAGGAATAATTCCTGGATCTAAAAGGAATGCCATACACAGATTAAAGAAACTGAATCGTGAAACTGAAACTATGATACAACTATTCAAGGTACTGAAAGGTTTCGACATGACAAAGTGAGTATATTACAGCCACCCCACCCCATTTGGAGGTTTCTTACATTTGTATTTGTGTTTTTTTCTGTATTTCACAAATAAATGTACTGATCTAAATTGCACTCCACATAACCGATGAAAATTAAAAGCAGATTGAAATTGATTATCAAGGGTCCACCAAATAACAGGAAATGTCTGTTACTGTGAATAATCAGAAAGTTTATTATATTATTTTTTTTATCTACCACCAAGCCTACTTCATCCATCTGTAACACCAAACACATTTTGTGTATAATATGTACAAATACAAAGTAATATGTACATAATCATATTATTCTGCCCCTTAATTTATGTTCCAGCAAGTGTGTTAGCTGCATACACTATCCAGAAGTATGGTACATTATAATAAAGCAATATTTAACATTATATATTTGAAATTTGCCACCACAAAGGAAAAAAATATTTTGTTATCCAGACTGTATACAAAATGTATGTATGTGGGCATTACAAAAATCATCATTTCTGCCTCGCAATTCTCTCATCTATCTATCTGCAACCACAAACCCATCATAATTCTAAAATACTCTAAACAGTCTTATTGATTAAATCTGGTTTTCTGTATTTTGCACAACACAGCTAAATGAATCAGTAGATGAATAGTGTGGAACTGCTCTCTGAGGCTGAGCCAAGCCCTCTGGTGGTTCATTCAGTCCATGACAGAAGCCACATACTAGTCCATTCTCCAAAAGTGAACAGTGCTACAACCCTCCATATTATCAACCTCTTAGTTGTGTTTATATTTAAATTGACTATTTAACTAACTGACCGATTAATTTTTGTGGAGCTTCTGACTTGTTTCAACCTGATGGTCTAATGAAGTCATTCCTCTAGCCCAGTTGAACCTACCAAAATGCTTGATGGAACTCAGTTCACCAATGCCACTGCACTAATCCAGATGATTAAGACTGTTTTCCTTGAAGGGTATATTGTCTCTTTCAGTGCATCCTGACCTACTAGTTAGCTTTAAAACGGAGAATAACTTGAGACAATATATAGTAGTGATGCATCATGGTGGCTCATTGTTTAGCACTGATGCCTCTCGGTGGTAGCGATATGTGTTAAACATCTGGGGTGCAATATGCATGGAGTTTGTATTTTCTCCCCATGTTTACATTAATCTCCGATTTCCACAACAGTCCAAGGACTACCTGGTAGGTTAATTGGCTTCTAGGAAAAACAATTTGGACCTGGAGTGAGTGTGTTAAAATTCTGCGTGTACCTGTGATGGACTAGTGTCCAGTCTGTACCTGTATCCTGCCTTTCTCCTGTTGCTTGACTGGAAAGGATCCAGCTCTCCCGTGCCCCTCTATTGGATAAAATAGTTACAAAACGGATGGATGTATTATATACAGTATGTATAAATTGTAATAAAGTAGTTGATGAAAGATGGACCAATCTGAAATGAATCCAACCTCATATAGGTTCACAATGGATCAATGATATCAGACTGAGAAAAGGCTGTTGACAGGAACATTAGATTTCAAGAAAGGTTACAAATGAGAGTAGACCCATCTAGCCTTTTTGGTTGCTAGTAGCTAAGTGATCTCTTAAATAGATTATCTCATCTAGCTGCTTCTTAAAATAATCCAGGGCCACCCTCAACTGTATAGATTGTTCTGATCTCCCACAATTCTTTGTGTAAAAAAGGTAACTTTTTCTAATTTTTTAACTTGTTCCCTGTAATTACTTCTTGTGTCTTGTGGTTTGTGACTCATTCTTGATTCTGATCCAAAATCCAATGGAACAACTGTGTCAAGGAGCAGCTGTCTGATCTTGGAAGTAGATTAAATTTCCTTGTGAATTCACAACCACAAAAATATTTGGGAGATTCTCTCAGGTTCTTTCTAAAACATTGCCACAAATTTATTAGCTACAATGGATTTCCACTGTCTCCGTGTCTGGCCTTGACCTGTAGTCAAAGGTGAAGTTAATCTTTTTTGGTATGGCTTTTACAGAACTCAAACAAAAAACAAATCAATTTTTCGTTATTTTTTAGCCTAAAGACATCACATAATAATATGTGTATGGAGGAGATGTTGTGGTGTTCCTGTTACAAAGGACAAACCATCACACATTGCTCTTGTGTAAATTCTCTTGGTTCCAGGCCCTCCTCTCAATCAGATCCAAACATCTCCATCAATTATATCAGCTTTTCATAACATTTAACAGAAAGCGATGAAAAATGCTGGCTATTGATTGACATTTAATTGCAAACAGTAGCTAGTACTGCACGTCTTCAGTACTGTTTTTCTACAGAGTAGTTGTTCAGTGGCTATCTTTAATAAATCTTCTGCCCTGTAAACATCAACAACATGAAAATAACACAGAGATATTAGGCATCCCTTGTGTCTATCCGTGACTTGTTTTTCTGCTGAAAAGATTTATCGCAGCACAAAAAAGAACATTTTTTATGTTGAGGATGTAATAACGTTGTAAAGAAGCTGTCCAGTGTGGAGTCAAAATATCACAGTGTCAAAACCCATCATGCTTTATTAGAATGGACACAGTGCTGTGACTCCTGGCAAACTCATGGTTTAACTAGTGGAGAAGAGCTCCTGCTGGTTCAGTCTCATTGTCAATCACCCATGGCACTTCACATGAGACGAGTAGCAATGTTATAAAATACATGTTCTTAACATATTCCATGGTCATGTTATAAAATTATCATGGAGTATATGAGTACTGCTCTAGACCTGAATCTGAATGCAAACCAAAACCCATACCCAAACCTGAACCCTATTGCCAACCTTAAATCCTGAACCATAGAACCTTATCCCAGCCGTTTCCCTAATCCCTACAGTGTGAAAACTAACAATGACATTGGCCGTAACCAGAGGTCAACTTCAAAACCTAACCCAAACCAAGTCTAGAAATTGAACCCAACATGAATCTCAACCTTAGTCCTCACAGTAAACTTCAGCATTAACCTTAACCCTTAACCAATTCAAATTTTAACCTAAACGTAGCTGTACTGTAGCTCTAATCCTAATCATCATTTAAACAGTGAAACAGCCATAAACCATAAGATTAAGTGATTCTAACCTTAAAATCCTAATCCAAGATATACAATATAGCCACAATCCCAATCCCTTTGATTGGACTGTGATAACAAGCCTGTAGGAGTGATGAGTATATTCTCTTCTCCCTAAGAGAAATTCCACTTCCACTTGCAGTAAAACTCTTATAAAAAACAAGAATGTTTGCCAAGTGCTCTGAGGCTAAATGTGAGTTCTGAGCTCACTAGTTTCAACTCTATCTTCATTTTCATACTGATTGTCATTCACTGTGCATTGCTGATCATCTTTTTTTACAAAAAAAACTCTGAAAAAAGTTATATGAATCTATTTAAAATCAGTAGGCAGCAATGTGAAAGAATTCTAAATGCATAATGATTTTTTTTCCTTTTAGAAAATGTAAAGTTTTGCTTTTCAAAGCACCCTAATGCAAGGTGATAAATGAGAACCATTCATTATAAGACAATTAGACAGTATTTAACAGAAGAACAGATAGTCCTGTTTATACAGAGGCTATTAAAAATATTCACCTTCCTTGGACTTTTTCACATTTTACTGGGTTACAATATAGAATCACTATACTGTATATATCTTCTTCTTCTTTTTCACAGCCTTAGTCCCAGACTGTCCTGGGGTCAGCTGCTTTGGTTGCTCTTCTCCATTTGTCTCTGTCGAGCACATCTTCCTCACTCACTTCACATACCTCCATATCTTTTCTCACACAATCTATCCATCTCTTTCTAGGCCTGCCTCTTCCTCTGTTACCTTCCACCTCAAATTCCATTACCCTCTTTGTTACTTCCTCAACGTCCCTCCTCATGATATGTCCATACCACCGTAACCTCGCTTCTCGCATCTTCTCAACCACATCCACCACCCTACATCGTCTACGGATTTCTTCATTTCTGATCTTATCCTTCATTGAAATCTGCAGAATCCATCTCAACATCCTCATTTCAGTTCTTCTCATCAAGTTCTCTTCCCTCTTTCCAACTGCCAAGCATTCAGCTCCATATAGTAATACAGGTCTAATCACAGTCTTGTACATTTTGCACTTTAACTTTCTGGGAATTTTCCTGTCACAGATTATTCCAGTTATTTCTCTCCACTTGTTCCATCCAGCTTTCACTCTTTGTTTTACTGCCTCCAGTGTTTCTCCTCCCTTTACCAGTTTTGATCCAAGGTATTTAAAGTCATCAACTTGTTTCAGTTTTCCTCCATTTGTCTCCTCAACATTGGTCATAGTATCTCCTCTTCTCTCCATTACCATTATTTCAGATTTTTCTGCATTCATTTTCAGTCCACCCTTTTCCAGACTCCTCTGCCATTTGAACACTTTCTCCTGTAGTTCTACTTCTGAGTCTGCCATCAGTGCCACATCATCAGCAAAGATGAGTTCCCAAGGCACTTCTGTTCTTACCTCCTCTGTCAGTGTGTCAATAATGTTTATGAAAAGGAAAGGACTTAGTGCTGATCCTTGGTGTACTCCAACTGTGATTTCAAACTCTTTTGTCTCTCCCTGTTGTGTTATCATCTTTGTAGTTGTATCTCTATAGGTTGCTTGGACTAACTTCACCATGCTTTCTGGTACTCCTTTCTTCCTCAAGCACCAATACACCACCTCTCTGGGCACACGGTCATATGCCTTCTCCAAGTCCAGAAAGGCCACATACAGCTTTTTCCCTTTCTCTAGTGTCTTCTCCTGTAACTGTCTCATCACAAAAATGGCATCTGTTGTGCTTTTCCCCGCTGAGAATCCAAATTGTGAGTTGTGGATCCTGATTATCTTCCTGAGTCTCTTGTCCAGAATTTTTTCCAGGATTTTCAATCCATGTTCCAGAAGTTTTATTCCTCTATAGTTTTTACACTCCATTGGGTCTCCTTTCTCCTTGTAGATGGTAACCATACTGCTTTTTGTCCATTCTTCTGGAATTCTCTCTTCCTTTGCAATATTGTTTAGCAATCTCGTCAGCCACTGAATCCCCTCTTCATCGAGGTTCTTAAAGTGTTCTGCTGCTATTCCTGATGGTCCAGTTGCTTTGCCCACTTTCATCTCTTTGATAGCTTCTGTCACTTCCTTTACTGAAATTTCTTGGATTGGTCCACACACTACGTCTGCCTCCACTAGGTTCTCCCTCTCATTTTCTACATTTAACAGATTTTTGAAGTACTCCAGCCATCTTTGCTTGATCTGTTCTTGTTTAATCAAGACTCTGCCTTCTCCATCCTTGAGTACCGCCACCCGGATAATATCTTTTTTCTGTCTCGCTCTATGTTTAGCAATCTTGTAGATTTGGTCCTCTCCTTCCTTTGTTTCAAGTTTCTCATACCATTCTTTCCAGGCTCTTTCCTTTGCTCTTGCTACACTTCTTTTTGCTACCTTCTTTAGTCTCTTATATTCTTGTAATTCTCCAGTGCCATCTTTCAGTGCCTTGTATGCTTTTTTCTTTTCCTTCAGTGTTTCCTGAACTTCCATATCCCACCACCACTCTTCATTTTCCCTCGGTCTGCCTCCTCTTGTCTTTCCACAAACCCTGGTAGCAGCCTCTTCTAGGATGTGGCTCATCTCAGTCCACTCTTCTTCAACTGAAGGCTCCTCTGTTTCCTCTGTGTTGTTTTTCATTTCTTTCACCAGCCTGTTGAAATCTACTTTGTTTTCTCTCAGTTTCCACACTTCTGTTCGTGCTGGGTGTTTCCTCTGCCTTATTCTTCGCTCCTTCAATATTGTGATGTCCATCACCAGTAGCCTGTGTTGTCTGGTAACAGCCTCATAGGGCAGGACTTTAGCATCTTGGACTTTCGCTCTATCAATTCTTCTCACTAATATGTAATCTATTTGGGTATCATGGCCTCCACTCCTGTATGTCACCTTTTGCTCATAATTCTTCGTGAACCCTGTGTTCACTGCAAACAATTCAAGAGCTTGGAGTGTTTCTAGTAGCCTTCCTCCTTCTTCATTTCTCTCTCCTAGCCCTCTCTGACCATGTTCATCTGGATAATCTGGGCATTTCTCTCCTAAATGTGCATTGAAGTCTCCTCCAATTACCACCATTTCATTTCCTGGGATTCTGCTAACCACTTCTTCGAGATCTTCCAAAAAGCTATCCTTTTCCTCCTGTGGTCTTCCTACCTGTGGTGCATATACAGAGATGATATTCCATAACCCACTCTCAAAAGCCACCTGTACATTGATAATCCTGTCTGAGTGTCTAACCACCCTCACTATCTTGTCTGCTAGGTCTTTGCACACTATCACACCCACTCCATTCATTTTGGTACTCTTTCCAGCATATAGAATCTTGTATCCCTCTCCTAGGTGTCTTGAGCTGTTTCCTTTCCACTTGGTTTCTTGCACACACAAGATCTCCACTTTTCTCCTTGCCATAGTTTCAACCAATTCTCTCCCTCTCCCTGTCATGGTGCCAACATTCCAACTCCCCACTCTCATTGACTTAACATTCCTTCCAGGCCCCTTCACCTTGTTTCTTTTCTGTAGCCCCCACTCTACAGTTTTCCCCACAGTAGCATAATTTCCATTAGTACCCTGTTGGGACACAGCACTAATGGCGGACGTTGTTAACCCGGGCCCCGGCCGATCCGGTATGTGCTTTGTGTTCTTTGCAACCATGGTTTTGGCAAGATGGTTTTACGTCGGATGCCCTTCCTGACACAACCCTTTTAGTCGCCTCTTACGACAGGCAGGGATACCCAGGAGGTATTCTGATCCCCCTCCCGAGGGAATAATCACTATATATATATATATTAGGGATTTTTTGCCATTGATTGACACAAAACACTCTTTAATGTCAAAGTGAAAACAAAATTCTACAGATCCTCCTAAATTAATTAGAAATATAAAACAGAAAATAAGGGATTGTATAGGTATTCTCCCCCTTTAAAATGACACTCTTAAATAGGATCTGATGCAATTAAATATCTTCAGAGGTCACACAATTCGTTCAATGGAGACCACCAGTTCAATCTGGGATAGGGTTATTGAAAAGTACTAATCAGGAGAAGAATATAAGAAAATGTCCAAGGCTTTACATATCCCCCAAAGCACAGTAAGAAATGAAGAAAATGTAGAAACTTCCATGAAGAAATGTAGAAACTATGGCAAATAGAAACTCACATCAAATCTCCACTACACTTTTCCAGAAGGAATGTGGGAGAAAAAAAAATGGAAGAATATTCTATGGTCTTTTGTTGGCTTCAAAATCACTCAGCATCATCCTGAGAACACCATCCCTACTGTGAAGCATGGTGGTGGCAGAATCATGCTATGGGAATTTGCTTCATCAGGACCTGGAAGACTTGTGAAGATACAAGGAAAAAAATGGATGCAGCAAATTACAGGGAAATCCAGGAGAAAAACCTGCTGCAGTCTACAGAGACCTGGGAGTCAGGAAAAGATTCATCCTCCAGTAGGACAATGACCATAAAACATACAGCCAAAGTCACACCAAAGTGGTTTAAAAAGTCAATGTTCTGGAGTGACCCAGTCAAAGCCTGGAACAGACCTCAATCCAATCAATACTCTGTGGCAGGAGTTGAAATTTGCTTTTCACCAACAGTTCCTATCCAACTTGAGAGAGTCTGATCAAGTTTGAAACAAGAACGGGCAAACATGGCAGGGTCCAAATGTGCAAATCTGATAGAAACTTATTCATGAAGGCTGTAATTTCTGCCAAAAGTGCCTGTACCAAATATTATCTCAAAGGGGTTGAATACTTATGCAGTCAGTTATTTTCTATTTTAGATTGGCCACTCTGTCTGTCCCCTGCTCCCATTTCTCGCTCCTCCTATCTCCCAGATTTTGTTCTCTTGCTACATTACCTTTCCTTACTCCCCTGTCTTTCTCACATCTGAAGAAGGCTCCACAGCCAAAACGTTGTGTTTTCTTTCTTCTCTTTTCATCATGGAATAAACCTATTACTTGTTGATTTTCTATTTTATGTTTGTAATTAATTTAGGATGATCTGTAGAATTAGTTTTCACTTTGAAATTAAATAGTGCTTTCTGTCAATTAATAGCAAAATCTCCCAATTAAATAAATTGTGATTCCATATTGAAAGACAATAAAAAAAATTTTAAAAGTCTAAGGGGGGGGGGGGGGGGGAATATTTTGATAGCCATTGTATATTAAATATTGCATAACCCAGAATTGAGAAAAGTGTGTCTGTAGTAATAATGCTTTCACTGGCACCAAATGCTAAAACATTCCAACCCAATAGGCTTGGTCACACTGAAAGAATTAACTGAAGCAGCTGGGAACGGACATACCGTTAAATACAGATTTGAATGTGAAGCATTTCATATGGTATGTACCACTATAGAAACCTGAGAAACAAAGTTTCTAAAAAACCAAAAAGGCCTAAATTCTAGAGGCAGTAACCATTCTCCTTATGAAGAATCAATAAATCTGTTCATCTTTATCTATGAATAAAAAAATGACACCCAAAGAAGGCTACAACGCCAAAACTTTTCTTTTCAGCATGGAATAACCTTTACTTGTTCCTTTATAAAATACTTTTCTTTAGCAAACCAAAAGTGTAGAGCACTATAAGAGTTTGGCGGTGATCTCCAGATGAAACAACATTTTGTGAAATTTTGTATTTGAAATATTTGAGGTAACTAGAAATCAACGTGCAAAGAGAGTTTTCAGCACTGGAGATTTTTTACATGCAAACAACCAGCATGTTAAAGAAAACATTCTATTTCCCTCAATATTTATTATTTAATAATTATTTTTATAAATAATGGATAATGGTTTATAAACAGATGGACTGCTGAATGTTTGGCAAAATTACTTTCTGGCGTAAAAGGTTACCTGTACTGATCTCACTACAAAGTCGGCAATGCCCAGCTAGCAAGATGCAAGTTGTGTTCTGACTGCTGTGCTGGAATTGGGGTCTTTCTCCATTTCTTAATCACTGCAATTTTAGAAAGCCCACAGGAAGAGACTTAATTGGCCTTTGCATTTGTCTCCTTTAACGTCCCCTTGGAGGTATACATTTACAGGTTTTTATAGTTCTGAATATAATGAAAACAGAGGACATTACAAACAAAACAAAACCTTAAAAATGTGAGTGATATCAAAGGGTTTTTTTTCTCACCAGCAAAAGGAAGTGTGCAGATTAAAATTCAGATGGAAACTCGGAGCTTTGCTGTGCCCGAGGCTAGTTTCACTATCTGTGATTAATTCAGCCTCCTATTCTCTGTGGAGCATGACTCTTGATCGAAAACAGTGTATATTTTTCTTGAATATGTCTGTATGTATGTATTTCATTACAAAATACACTATAAAACGTGATCCACTGGCAAACACCACAGCCCTTTATTTGTTTTTGTTACTTGTATTAAAAATGCAATATTTGAGGGCTAACCAGAATGGTCTTTTGCAAATCAAACGATAAATTTAAATAATTCATGTAGTTTAAAGAATATGAAATGGCATTGGTATGAGTCTGCTACTTTCTAAGTGCACTGCTGAGGCTGCGAATAGCTCTATATTATACTGTTGAGGACTAGATTACCTTACTCAGTTTGGTTAATACAGAGTATACTTACTGTAAGTCTTTTTCATGAGCAGAGAACAGCAATAGTCTTCACAAAGTAAATGGATATGAAAGGTATCTTCCACAATGCTTTGTAAATCAAATGCCGATACCTTTCTTAACCAAATGCAGTTATCTTAGCATTTCAGAGCACATCAACAACAGTCATATTGTTAACTGAGGGCAGTCAGAGCAGCCTGCCCTGAAAAATATTTTTTTGCCATTAGAGGGAGAGGCACCATTAGAGGGCTGAACCTGCTGGTACAGATATCCCAGAATGTCTGGCCCATGAAAATCATCCTTCAAAAATGATGATTTCGTTGAGGGTTGCTGAAAATATGAGTGAAATCCAATGAAAAGAGATTCCCATGGCACCAGCCAGAAGCAAAGTGCTAGGGGATACAACTCTGTTAGATCCTGCATTATTCACACTCACTTCCCTGCTGGCTCTTTAAAGTCCAACATGACAACCCTGACATTCGTAACTGTATATAACAGCACTCTAAAAAGTATTGCTTCTTCTACAGTCGTTTATGTGAAAAGAAAACAGGATAATCAAAAAATGGTAACCAAACGTTTTCCTTAAACTATTGTTGTTCCCTCTGGTAAATGAATTCACGTTCATTTGTGTGCAGCAGATAACTCTGATGTTATAAACAAGGCTGTGGATTTTTGACAAGAAATTAATTCCCAAGTCAGAAATGCTTCCATGATGTTCTTTCTATAAACAGTGCAATGCCATTCCCAGATACTTTTTCTCCTGGGATTACTTTTCTCGCAGAATAACAGGGCTCCTGTTGTGTCATTATGTCACAGGAACTTGTGATCACACAAAGCAAGCAATTGCTCAAAGTAAGGGAATGACAGGTGAAGCTACTTCCACTCCATGTACACTGTGCTCCATTGGTTTTACCCATTCTTCCCACCAGAGCAGACTGATTCTCTCTAAGAAGGAAGCAGCTGCAGTTCCAGAAATTATTTTCTACAGCATACAGTATGACTTTTCATGTAAAAAAAAATTAAACATGTTTAATTCCATATTGAAATCCACCACAGAAGAGCAACTTATACAGACGGGCTCCACGGCCTTCTTTTATTAAAGTAATATGTAAATTTCACTGAGAGCATAAGTGATACTAGATACTAGGCTGACAAATAAATGTTCTGTACTAGAGGGAAAGTGTTTCCTGTAAACTTATTTTTGTTTGTACTACTTACAATGTACATAATCACCGCGAGATAAAGTTGCGATTAGAATTTTCAAGGAGAAGGTGATTCTGTCTGCAGATATATACTTATATGCATGGTGCAGCTCAGAATGAAACACTTTCAAGTAAAAGAGACAGTTAGCAGCGAGGCGCTTTCCTCAGTTCCAGGTTGCTGAATGCAGATCCCTAGTGAAGACATTGTGCTCTGTTGCTCCACCACAGCCAAATGGGCACATACTGGGCACTGTGCGGAAGGCTGCAGCGTTCTATGTTGTTTGCAACCTGCAGAACGGCTGTTACTCCACTGAGCAAATGCATCTGTCACTGAGAATTCTGTAACATCATTGACTTGTAATTGCTACACAGAAAAGTCCCTCAGGAACTCCTATCATTCAATCATCGCTAATCATATTCACTGCAGTTTTCTCTTGTACCCGTCACTCATCTCCATGCAGATGCTTTCAAGTATTTTCGGTGTGAATTTCTACTTAATATTTTATCTCCTCCCTAATAACGTTCTGTATTTCTGCATCTTCTAAACTCATTGTCCCATCTCATGGGTAGCTAATGATCCCTGTTCGTCTGTGTTTCTGCTGTGTATATAGCATCCTTATTTCATTGCAGATGTGCGAAACTGGATTAATTAACAGCAAAAATTACCATTTCATTGAGAACAACTGTGCAAATTACACAGGCGTGTGTTAATGTCTGTGATACTCATTACCAGCCACTTAAAGTACAGTATAACTGAGTTGACGTTTTTCTAATTGCCTTAAAGACCTATTGGCAAAGAGTAATAAGGCTCTAAAAACATTGCAATGTAATCTAATATATTAAAAAATAGGTTTTCCTTTTTTATGCTTCTATATTTTATGGCTTTCATTGTGAAGTGTTTTCTTATAGCTCTTTTTAAAAAAAAAAAATCCTTTTCTCTAATACTAAATAAGAGCTAATCATAAAAACATATGCTCTTGCATGGATACGGCTCCTGATATTGTCAAAGTATTATCTAGCATACATACAGGAAAACTATTGGAAATCTCCATATACATCATGTCTCTTACCTTCATAAACTGTCATAAAAACTAATGGAACCGATGGAAAAATCAGTAAGCAGTCCTGAGGTAGCTGTCCTTGCAATTGTTGGTTCAGCTGGAACTTTATGGCAAAGTACTCTGTAACACTGACTCTGTTGAAAGAAGGTATACAAGTTCCATACGTTTAAATTGTTGCTTGAGGACTGAAACCCTGCAAACTCAGTTTGAACTGCTTGGCACAATACCAGTGTAATGCTGTGTAACTGATCCTTTGTGTCCTTGCCTGTGTGTGCTGAGGCAGCGACAGTCAGTCTCGGCAGCCTGTTGGTAGCGTTCATGTGGAGGGGTCTGTCTGGCCTTCCAAGGTATTGGAGAAGTTATTGCAGTCATGCCTGGAGGAACTGAAAGGTAAATGAGCACAGAGATTGCTTTTTCTTTTTGTGGCTGAATATTGTGAAGAAGTTATCGCGATTAAAATTTGAAAGAGAAACAAAGAGATTTCCAGTACCTTCAGGAAACAGCTGGAGCCATGATTTATTCAGGGTCCCCAACCTCACCATTCCCCAATGTGCACACAGAAATAGACACATACATTCCCCATTTACATAGCTTCTTCTTCAGAACTGTTCTTTTCTAAATGTGAATATTAATGATATATGAAGCATAAGGGTTCTCCTGAACAGGTCTCCTACAAGGATTCAAATATTTTAAATGAAAATCTGAACATGATTGCAGGAATGTATAGATGTATATATGAAGACATAGGTGTATTTGCAGATGTACAGATACATTTGTATATTGTTTCCTTTACAGAAAGGGGTCAAAACTATTTTTAATTCCAGCTCCAGGGCTTTAGTGAAAAAGATATGTCTTTAAGTGAGATTTAAAAGTTTTCTGGGAGGTCTGGAACAAGCTACCCATTTATGACGTAAGAATTTATATATTTGGTTCCTTCAAGAAATAGGCTGGAGATACTCGGCTTAAATATGTACTAAAGCCAATGATGAGTCAGTAAGTATGAAATAAGTCCATTAGCTAATGTGTCGTTATGTCCTTACGTGAAAGTTAGAAATAAGAGGAGGTCCAGCTAGTCTATCTAGCTTGATTGGTTGATTGTTTGAACAACTGATAACGAGGATTTCATCAGGCAGTTTCTTGATAGAAGCTAGTGTTTTTAGGCTTTAAGAATGTGGCTCGGTAGCTTGCTCCAGACTTTCATAACCCTTTGTGTAAAGAAAGGCTCCTATTCTCAGTTTTAAAAGCACTGTCCAGTTTTTTTCTACTTATGCCCTCTGGTTTGCATTTGTCTGTTGATTCTGGAGAAGTCCATTATGTTCACTTTGTCAGTGCCTTAGAACATTTTGATCACTTGAGTCATGTCTCCTCCCATTCCTCTCTGTTCAACATTGAAAGTGTTAAGGTCTTTAAATTGGGCACTGTAGGACGTTGCTTTGAGCCTGGAAATGTATGTGAATAATTAATCTCTGGACCCATAAGAGCTCGATCAGCATTCTCCTTTGAGTATCAATGTCTTAGGATGACCAAATAACAATAATATGATGACTAAAACTGCACACAGCCGCACATGAGGTCTTATAAGTACACTTTTACATAACATCCCTTGATTTAAGTGTTATGCTTTTTAATTATATATCCTAACATTCTGGTTACATTTTTTTATGGCTTCTCACTTTGTATGGATTGAGGATTCATTGTTCTCTTCAACTAGAGAAATTGCAGATTTCAAATGAATTCTGAATTTTCAGTTTGCTTCAAGTTTCCAATGGATTAAGAACTGAAAGCGAGAAAAAGCCTCCAATGAAACAAATTATTCATTCAATTAAGCAATGAATTAGATAAGAGAGAGCTCAGCAGGGGTGAAAACTGGAAGGCACTGAGGTCACATGAACCACTGTCTGGAAGCCCTGGGCTGCAGGATCTGTCTATTTTAGTGCAGTAGGAACAAGTATATTCCTTTTTTCTTATCTTAAATGAAAACCTCACAAATGAAAAGGAAAGCAGAGGTAACATTCATGTCCTCATATGAGCATCTGGGGCAGAATATGGGGCTCCAGATACATGTATGGTAGATAAGTAAAAATCCATGTGGCATCTCACAGTAGGTACTAATTACCTGGAGTAAGGGCTTTGTAGTAACACTTGAGTCCACCAGGAACAAAGTGGTTTAAGTCAATTAGCTAATAAATTACCTTGATTTAATACATGAGTTAAAAAGTAGCTGACCTATATCAGCTTGAGGGAGGCATGGTGTCACAGTGGTTATCATTACTACCTCACAGCACTGGGGCCCTGGGTTCAATGCCACACCTGGGGTGCTACCTGCCTGGAATTTGTACAGTATGTTCCTCCTGTGTTCATGTCAGTTTCTTCTGGGTGATCAAATTTTCCTCCCACAGTCTAAAAACATACTGGATTGGTTAACTGACATTTGAGAGAGTGTACATGTCTGTGTATCAGCCCCATAATGGACTGGCATCCCATCCAGGCTGGAACCTGCTTTTGGCCAGTTGCCTGCCAGGATAGGGTCCTGCTCTCCCAAGAAGAAGAAGTCTAAAAATAGATGGATGGGTGTAGCACCTATAGGTCGATTGCTCATGAAGCCAGATGGTTGGATTTGCCTTTAGGGGGTGGAGCGGTGGCACTGTGGCTAAGGATCTGTGCCTGTGGCTGGAAGGTTGCCAGTTCAAATCCTGTGGCCTGCAGAGGAATCCTACTCTGTTGGGCCCCTGAGCAAGGCCCTTAACCCCAGCTGCTCCAGGGCCGCTGTACAAATGGCTGACCCTGCGCTTTGAACCTGAGCTTCTCTCTCCCCGTTTGTGTGCCTATGTCTCACAGAGAGCAAGCTGGGGTATGTAAAAAAGACAAATTCCTAATGCAAGAAATTATCCCTTATCTCTCTTATTTCTCCAGCCCTGGTCCCACAGAGTGCCTGTTCTTCAGAGTCTAATTATCATATTAAACTTCACAAACTAAGGCTAAGAGTGGGTCACATTTATAAATGAGAAATCATGTGTCATCAAATCCAGAATCAGAATGATTAGATCAGAACTTTTGACTGTGTTTGAAGACTAAGTGACTGACTGATTTTCCTGTGGCTCTTCAGGACTAGAGCTTGTGTCTGTTTGATGAGCTCTCCTCTGGAACCTTGACTTGATATCTGACTGAGATTCCCAGCAACCCCCCCATACACACAGTCCAGTAGAGAAAAACGGTTCATTTATAAAGGTTTAATAAAGCATATAGTATATGTTTAGAAAGCAATTGTGATAGATGATGTTTGCAGCAAAACCCCAAACCCAACCACAGCTAAACTATGTCCTAGGGATATGTAATACTTTGTTTATAACACTAATAGGTTATAGATTTTTAGTAGAAGACAAAACTGAAGTTTTTAAAAATAAAAATAAAATGTTACCATTTTTTTTACTGTGCTCTGCAATGGACCCAACAGCTGTTGAGAATGCTTGAGGACATCCCCGTAGTTTCAGGATGGGCTCCCTCTGCTGACTATGCTGTGCTTCTCCTGGTAAAACAGATAACTGATAATGGATGGATTTTTGCTTTTTTTTTAATGTGAAGTTCTAAAAATTGTTGTTTTTTTGCTATAAATTTCTCATGTTCTGGCTCACAGATAAAAACCCTGTAAACGCACATGGGAGAGTGTAATGAATGACCCTCTGACCCACGAGTCTTAGAGCCAATTATCTTTTAGCCCATCAGTGAAACCACAGCCCCATGACAGACAAATTTGCAGAAAGGCCAGTTCCTCAGCAACAGTGCCACAAGTGCTGGGAAGTTGAAGGGTTCATTGTAAATTGAGAGAACCCTGGCTCAACCCTACACTTAGCTCAACCAGTTGAATGCTGTCACTTGGGGAGTCACAACCACGGGTGGTTAGTGACATGACCCAGGATTGAACCTACATTGAATCATAGTCACCACTCATAATGGATTGGATGTTTTTTTAACGTATGTTTAGATTATTTTATATTCTCTATTCGTTCCTACTTTTCCCTTTTAAATCTTAAGCAGCAGCATTGCTCATCTCTCAGCTCAAGTCGCACAGCACCATCCTATGGTTAATTGTTGCAATCATCAGGAACAATCAACAGTGATGATTGGAATTGTCATTATGTTTCTAATAGCATTGTGAGGTGTGTCGATAATTAGACACAGGCTCTGCTGGATGCCAGGATAGCTTTAGCCTAGCTGAGACTGTGGAACAGGGATGATGAAGTAGGTGATAAAACTACAAAAAAGCTCTCAGTGAATACTGCATGAAAATGAATAAAAGAAGAGGAAAGTGTAGTGTTTACATAAATGTGCTCCTAAATCTAATCTCCTTTTTGTTCTGATGAACTGACTGATAAGAAGCACACAACTGCTACATCTTCTGCCCTTCAAGGCTGAAACCTCTGGCATGAATGTTTCAATAAGTAAGGCCCTTTATTCGGTGCTAAGAAAAAGTACAGAGCACCATCACCCTTTCAGAGTTTGCAACAGTAATGATGTTTGTGATCACTAGCAGAGGTGTGAATGGAGTTGATTTGGACAACAAGAATTGGGGGGAGATCATCTGGGCCACGTTGTACCACACAGTACTTTGACTCTTCCCTCCAAAAGATGACCAAGCTTCTTGCATTATGGGAGTTACAGTATGTTTTTGGTGCCTGGAAGGTAATGCTAATTAGATCTGACAGGCCAGAGAAACTGCAACTGCACTTTCTTAAATCTACAGGATTAAGTTTATTTATAATTAAGTGTGCAGCTGGAGGTGTAAGGCAACACAACATACAGGGATAGAATGCCCAAGAATTGAGGAAAGGGGAGAGAAGCACAGAACAGGAAAGAAAAGTGTCTTCCGTGAACTTGTTGAAAATTTCAATGCAAAAGAATGCAAAACGCATAATTAACACAAACTCAAGAAGAAAAATGAGTTCCATCTTTGATAAAGGCAGCATACATGCCGCCTACCTTGATAAACGCCAAAAGGTACTGTATAATCTCATCATGTTAATTACACTCCACTTACCTGTACTAAACATAACTCCTCACATTTAGTTATGAAGAACTATTACCCAGAAAACAGTGAGCTGATCTGCTGACAAAAGCAGTGGACATGAATGTTGTAATTGCCTGCTGATTATTGATATTGAAAAGCATACAATGTCACTCAATAGCCACATCATAAGGGACGTGAAAGGAACTGAATAGCCCTGTTGTGGAGGGCTTGTCATGGAGGTTTCCTACAGCTGCAGCTTGCCTGGAGCAAAAAAGCACAGTGCTTAGAAACATCTGGATGATAACCAGAAACATTCCAGAAGACTTAAAACACAAGAATAAATCCTAAAATGTATCAAGAGAAAGCAATTAAAATGAAACTGATGGATAGTATAAACGGTAGCAGGGGAGGTGGTCAGTGGACAGGGTGACAGGGGGTCACGGAGAAAGGTTGCAGCAGTGAGCTGGGTAGAGGGTGCGAATGAGTGCGAAGTTAAGGTAGACCGATGTGGTCTGCCCTCAAATAGCCAGATCCACTGGAAACCTTTAAATCCAATTTCCTCTAAATTTAGTTTACTGTGCGTTCCAAATCGCTCTGACAAACCAAAGTACAAAGCACTTAAACAGTGAAAGATTATAGAGTAGGGAAGCATGCTGCAGCTTATGCAGAGCATAGGAATCAATGTGTTATCTATTGACCTTTTCCATGGTGGCTGAGAGCCTGTGTTTATAAAAGCAGTAAATAGGCTTTACATAAAAATATATAAATATCTCCCATTCAGTACTAAACTGGTCTCTTTTGTCTTGGTGAAATACTGGGTAGGTTTTTTTCTTTTATTTCAACTCCTATCACTTAATCTAAGAATCTTTAGTTTACCATTAGCCCCAAGAAATGGTGTCAGAAGATGTCCAGGGCAGATGTACAGAAGACATTCAACAGCTTCTTCAAGCACTCAGTCTTGGTAGGAGCAGCTTGACTGCAAAGTTTAATGTCTTCTGCTTGTGAATAAAGCAGCTGTCCAAGGTTCGAAAGGCAAATCCATTCTACTATCATTGCTACAGTTTACCCTACCAAGCATAGTGATGCATTTTCTGGTAAGTTTGTAGGTATATGTTCACTATTATGCTGATTTAATAGGATCCTTATTCTTGCCAATTTTAATATTCACATTGATTTAGCTCAGGGTTTTCAAATGTTGTTGGAATGCTTTTGTCTCAAATAGCTTATACTCAGTTCAATTTACAAAAAAGGTCACACATTGAATTTAGTTATTGAAAATTACTTCTTTGTTTTTGCCTTATTTTATATGGTACTAGGATTTTCTGATCACTATTCTATGTGATGCAGAATTTCCTGTTTCACACCCTTAATCCTCACACTCTGGAAGTTTTTGCAACTGGTGATCAGTGAACCAGACTCAGTTTGCTGATTTTGTTCTCTCCTTGTTGTCTTGCTTTTCTAACACTGACACTCTGGAAGACAAGGTACATGTGTTTAATAGCTCTCTTAACTACTCTTGACACTTTAGCTCCTCTTAAAACTCGAACAATCTCATTTACTCACTTTGCCTCATGGTGTACTGACCAGCTGTGCTCTATGAAGGCAAACTGGAGCAAAGGCGACATCTTTCTAACTTCAATGTACATCTGCAGTCTTGGAAGGAGCACCTGATCCAATACGAGGTTGCAATAGAGCCGGCTACTTCTCCCAACCATAACAATCCTAGATAGTTGCTCTCTATCATTAATAGACTGCTTGAACCAAACGTCCTTACTACTTTACCTGCTTCATCCCAACTTTGCAGCACTTTATTAGCACTTTATTAGAGCTTTGCATCACTTTTAAGATTGACAATATCCAGCATCACATTCTCTCTACTATGCATGTTACTAATACACTAATGCACAAAGTTTTTAGTTTCTCTCAACTTTACACTAAACAAACTTCAGTTTGTCCATAAGTCTGCAGCCATAATCATCTTCTACTACACTTCTAATTACTTGTATTTCTTTGTTCTTTGTTCTTATTTTGTTATTTCCTTGTTGTTGCTTTTGTTCATTTTAACTGATTTTTGTCCTGTAAGCGCTTTGGAAGATAATAATAATAATTAATTATTATTATTATGGGCAGGGAGTTGATATGCAAGCACAAGCAGCACAGCATGAACATCAGACAAAGGAAACAGGTAAGCAAACACAGTCCAAGGGTGCTGTCAAGAGTAACACATTTTGAAGTCTGATCAAAACAGGACAACATCACAAATGAGAAGAGAGCAGGCTCGAAGTAGACAATCAAAGTTTGTTTTTCAGTTGGACACCGTACAACACCATGGAGAATCTAGAAGACTGAGACCAGCAGAACTCAAGAACTCAGAAACTAGGAAAGAAATTAGATGAGGGAAATTGTAATTACTCACAGGTGAAACAGGCTTCCTGTCTGCGTATCCATGGCAACCAGCCCTGACTGACAGATACGTAGAGGCATGGCTGGCTGTCGCATTAGCACTGACATACACCGCAGCGCTCCACTGAGAGGGAGCATGACACAGAGGCAACAGACTATCAGTCTCTAAAGCAAAGGTTCAGACATATTTCAGAAGACTTTTCTTCAGAACGGTTATTTCATGCATGATGTTTGAGGAAAAACAGCAAACTGTGCCAGAGGGAGAGAATTAATATTAATTCCTTACATTTCTCAAAAATAAATTTTGCAAGATAAGACAGGCATTGGTTGTCAAGGTCTGTTTTTTTTAAGCTAATGAACATCAATTCAAAACTGGAGGAGTTTTGTTTATTTGTTTGTTATTGAGGATTTTGTGTTCAGTGCACAGACTCAAGCCATCATTGAACTGCAGTGCAATGAACATAGATCAACTTTGCAAATTGGAGCAAACACCCTCTCACACTCTGCAATCTGATCATGATTATTTCCTGGCTTGTCTGTCATTGTCTTTCAACAGACCTCTTCAAAGCAAGAGTCTTTCATCTCTGACAAAGCTGAATGTGTTAGTGAAAGTGCCAACAAGAATGTTCACTGTGATACTTCGCTGTCAGAATGTTATATATAGTAGATGACAGGAGGTATGTCAGGAATTTGTAATTGATAAAGAAAAGGGCTACAATGCATTATTGGTAACTCCAATAATGGCTGATGGCTGGTATTCTCAAGGTGATACTATAATAGTTTTCCAGACTGCAGGCATAATCACGGGAGGAAAACTGCAATATGGTGCTTTGATGC